>NC_067115.1:35492114-35792135 GCF_021347895.1 Acanthochromis polyacanthus | reverse complement strand
CCTTGGACCATCGACTACCTCACCAACAGACCACAGTACGTGAGGCTTCAGGACTGTGTTTCTGATATAGTGGTCAGCAGCACGGGGGGCCCACAGGGGACAGTGCTCTCTCCCTTTCTCTTCATCCTGTACACATCGGACTTCCACTACAACTCTGGGAGCTGTCACCTCCAGAAATTCTCTGATGATACAGCCATTGTTGGTCAGATGGGGACGAGATGGAGTACAGGACGGTCATCTCTGACTTTGTCGACTGGTGTGAGCGAAACCATCTGCAGCTCAATGCGAGTAAGACGAAAGAGATGACCATCGACTTCCGCAGGAGGAGGGCACCTCAGACTGCACCGGTGAACATCCAGGGTATGGACATTGAGATAGTGGACTCATACAAATACCTGGGTGTCCACCTCAACAACAAACTGGACTGGTCACACAACACAGAGGTCCTGTACAAGAAGGGCCAAAGTCGTCTCCACCTGCTGAGGAGACTGAGGTCCTTTGGAGTGTGCAGGACTCTGCTCCGGGACATTCTATGACTCCGTGGTAGCGTCTGCTGTTTTCTATGCAGTGGTCTGCTGGGGAGCAGGGAGCACTGGGAGAGACAGAAAGAGACTGAACAGACTGGTCAGGAGGGCCAGTTCTGTGCTGGACTGTTCCCTGGACTCCATAGAGGAGGTGGGTGAGAGGAGGATGTTGGCAAAGCTCACATCCATCAGGGACAACCCCTCTCACCCACTGCATGACACTGTGGAGTCTCAAAGTAGCTTTTTCAGCAGTAGACGGAGACACCTAACCTGCAAGAAGGAGCCCTATCGTAAGTCATTCATTCCATCCGCTAAAAGACTTTATAACATCAGCATCACTGGCTGATGTTAACACAAAACTGGACTCTATCACATCATCCTTTACCACATAATCTGCATTTTTCTTGCGCTATTTGAGTCTTCTTGGACTTTACATCATTCCATAAGTCACTTTTTCCATCCTACACTCCTGAACATATTGTGATTGTTATTATGATTATCATTATATTGTTGTTTACTGTTGCTATTGTTGCTCTACAGTATGATGTATGCTGCTGTAACATGGGAAATTTCCCTGGACACGGGAGTAATAAAGGATTATCTTAGCTTATCTTATCTTAAAACTCAGGATTAAAGACAAGGCAAGATATAGATTGACCATAAAGTTATTGGAAAGTTCATTTGTTCTATGAAATGGGTGTATTTAAATTGAGTTTAGTTCAGAATTGTGAGATGATTGTCTTTGTTGGTTCTGATTGGAGTTCTGAGTTCCTTGTCGGTAAGTGGAATGCCTTTGAAGTTGTCATCCAGGTTCCTGAGCCCCCGCTTTGATGGCTCAGGAATCTGTCAGAATGCGTATTGGTGGCCATTTGGTCCTGATAGTGAGTGGGGGTTCAGACCGACTTTATTTTCATCCTGGAGTGGAGTTCTGTTTGGAGAAGTCCTGTAACACCTGGTCTCCTGCTCTCCTGCTGATTTCATACCTTGTGTCTTCGAGGCCAGATGTGGAAAGTGTCTTTGCAGTGTCTTGGTGTCTCAGCTCCACTGATCAAAGCAAGCCTCATCTCCACTGTGTCTGTGAAGGTGTTAAATCTGTTCTTGTCCTGTTCCACTGTTGATAATGGCTGGTGGATCCTACACCTGCCACTCCGGGCCTTAACTAGAACTGTGCCCGTGGTCTTCATTTCCTCACAATGTTCCTCACAGTGGAAACTGACAGCTGAAATCTCTGAGCTAGCTTTTTGTATCCTTCCCCTAAACCATGATGTTGAACAATCTTTGCTTTCAGGTCATTTGACAGTTGTTTTGAGGCTCCCATGTTGTCACTCTTCAGAGAAGATGCAAAGAGGAGAACAACTTGCAATTGGCCACCTTAAATACCCTTTTCATGATTGTCTTCACCTGTGTATGTAGGTCAAGAGTCAATGAGCTTACCAAACAAATTTTGTGTTCCAATAATTAGTGCTAAAGGTATTCAAATCAATAAAACAGCAAGGGTGCACAAATTTATGCACTTGCTTACTTTTGTTTAAATAATTATAGCACACTTCCTGTAAATCCTATGAACTTCATTTCACTTCTCAAATATCACTGTGTTCGTCTGCTATATGATATATTTAACTGAAATTGCCGATCCGAACAAGCAGTGATTTATAAAGGAAAATCTTGAAAATTATCAGGGGTGCCCAAACTTTTGCATACCACTGTATATACAGTGCCTTGTGAAAGTATTCGGCCCCCTTGAACTTTTCAACCTTTCGCCACATTTCAGGCTTCAAAGATAAAGATATAAATTTTAATCTTTTTTCAAGAATCAACAACAAGTGGGACACAATCGTGAAGTGGAACCGAAATTTATTGGATATTTGAAACTTTTTTAACAAATAAAAACCTGAAAGTGGGTGTGGCAATATTATTCGGCCCCCTTGCATTTATACTTTGTAGCGCCACCTTTTGCTGCAATTACAGCTGCAAGTCGCTTGGGGTATGTCTCTATCAGTTTTGCACATCCAGAGACTGAAATTCTTGCCCATTCTTCTTGCAAAACAGCTCGAGCTCAGTGAGGTTGGATGGAGAGCGTTTGTGAACAGCAGTCTTCAGCTCTGCCCAAGATTCTTGATATGGATTCAGGTCTGGACTTTGACTTGGCCATTCTAACACATGGATACGTTTGTTTGTGAACCATTCCATTGTAGATTTGCTTTATGTTTTGGATCATTGTCCTGTTGGAAGATAAATCTCTGTCCCAGTCCTCAGGTCTTTTGCAGACTCCAAACAGGTTTTCTTCCAGAATGCTCCCTGTATTTGGGCTCCATTCATCTTCCCATCAATTTTAACCATCTTCCCTGTCCCTGCTGAAGAAAAGCAGGCCCAAACCATGAGGGCTGCCACACATGTTTGACAGTGGGGATGGTGTGTTCAGGGTGATGAGCTGTGTTGCTTTTACTCCAAACATATCGTTTTGCATTGTGGCCAAAAAAGGTCCATTTTGGTTTCATCTGACCAGAGCACCTTCTTCCACATGTTTGGTGTGTCTCCCAGGTGGCTTGTGGCAAACTTTAAACGAGACTTTTCATGGATATCTTTGAGAAATGGCTTTCTTCTTGCCACTCTTCCATAAAGGCCAGATTTGTGCAGTGTACGACTGATTGTTGTCCTATGGACAGACTCTCCCACCTCAGCTGTAGATCTCTGCAGTTCATCCAGAGTGAATCATGGGCCTCTTGGGCTGCATCTCTGATCAGTCTCTCCTTGTTCCAGGGTGAAAGTTAGAGGGACGGCGGGTTCTTGCGTAGATTTTGGCAGTGGTCTATACTCCTATCCATTTCAATATGATTGCTTGCACAGTGCTCCTTGAGATGTTTAAAGCTTGGGAAATCTTTTGTATCCAAATCCGGCTTTAAACTTCTCCACAACAGTATCTCAGACCTGCCTGGTGTGTTCCTGGGTCTTCATGATGCTCTCTGCACTTTAAACAGAACCCTGAGACTATCACAGAGCAGGTGCATTTATACGGAGACTTGATTACACACAGGTGGATTCTATTTATCATCATCAGTCATGTTAGTACAACATTGGATCATTCAGAGATCCTCACTGAACTTCTGGAGTGAGTTGCTGGCACTGAAAGTAAAGGGGGCCGAATAATATTGCACACCCCACTTTTCAGGTTTTTATTTGTTAAAAAAGTTAAAATATCCAATAAATTTCATTCCACTTCACGATTGTGTCCCAATTGTTGTTGATTCTTGCCAAAAAATTACAATTTTATATCTTTATGTTTGAAGCCTGAAATGTGGCGAAAGGTTTGAAAAGTTCCAAGGGGGCCGAATTCTTTCACAAGGCACTGTAGCCCTGTGAGAGACTGGCGATCTGTTCTGAGTGTCCCCTGCCTTCACCCTAAGTCAGCTGGAATAGGCTCTCTTCAAGTTCTATTTTTGACTCATCAGTCCACAGGATGTTATCCCAGAAGTCTTGGAGCTCTTCAAGATTTTTTTTTTTTTTTTGACAAATACCAGATGAACCTTTCTGTTCTTTTTGGTCAGTAGTGATTTCATCCTTGCTACTCTCCCATGGATCCATTTTCTCCAGAGTGTTCCTTATTGTAGAATCATGTAGACAGACCTTAACCGAGGCCAGTGAGGACCATAGATCTTTAGATGTTTGTCTGGGTTCTTTTGTGACCTCCTGGATTAGATGTCAACTCTCTTGGAGAAATCTTGGTCGTTGGTACCACTCCAGGTTCACCACTGTTCCATGTTTCTCCATTTGTGGGATAATGTCTCTCACTGTGGTTCTCTGGAGTTCCAGAGCCTCAGCAATGCCTTTGTAACCCTCCAGTCTGATGAAAGTTAATGACTTTGTTTCTCATCTGTTCTTGAATCTCTTTAAAATGTGGCATCATGTGCTGCTTTTTCAGACCCTTTATCTACTTCTCAATGCCAGACAGGTTCTATTTTATGATGTTTAGATTCAACAAGCCTGGCAGTAATCATATGTGAGTGTGGATGGTGAAACTGAACCCAACTGACAAATGAGTTTGGTCATTGGTAGATTGGTAGCTAAGGGGGCAATTACTTTTTCACATAGGGCAAGATGGGCTGGACGGTATTTTTCCTTCAAAATATAAAATTATTGTCTAGAAAAATGCATTTTATGTTTCTTTTACATTAAAATTAGTTTGATGATCTGAAACATTTTAGTGCCACATATATGCAAATATTTTTTTCACAGCACTGTCGAGTATATTGAGGAAAAAGATGAGATGTGTGCACCTCTCTCCACACTGCATACATCTAAGGGATCCTACTACCATTACAAAGATGCAATAAGTTCGGGTGAGTGTGCTTTTCTGATTATCTGGCTTTGTTGTGGTTCATGCAATTTACGAAGGTCAGTTTTACGTTAAAATTCTCTTAGAGTAAGATACAGCAGCAAATATGCAGGTATATTAAAGCTGGTTGTGGCAGGAAAGAAAAATTCAATTAACCTCCTTAATTAAAATCACCCTGACAGCAGAAAAATGGTTGAGTGGATCACAAAAAGAAGGAAGCGGCAGATCTTCACTGCATTAGTTTACATATAAATTAGCTTCTGAGATAGAAGAAGAGTAATGATAACTCAAGATGCACAGTGTCTGTTTTATACTTCTGATCAAAAAGTGAACAGGAAGCTGTAGTTTACTTTTTTGGTTGCTGAGTTTTACCTTCACTGAGCTTCTACTAATCCACTATGGCCGCTGCACTCCTGTGAGTCATAATTTTTCAAAGGAAATGTTTTACATGTTTCCATGTCTTTTTCATTCCCTTATCCAGGTGATAAATGACTCCTTCTGCATTAGTTGATGAAACCTTTTAATACAGACACAGCTGCAGTAGCCGACTCTGTAATTAACTCCTGCCTTAGTAAATCAGATGCTAATTTTGCAGATTGAAATTCCTGCTTTAACAAAAGGAGTACTGATGCTGTACTTCAGTATATGGACAGGCAGTAAATCTGTTCCCAGTTATTTCGAGTTGTCATTATTCAGTTCTCTTGCAACACTAGAACACACAGAGATGTTGGGTTTCTTTGGTAACTGCGCTGTGACAGTTAACTTTGTTGCCTAAAGGCACTCTTCATTTCTTTTTTTTTTATGACCGGCCCTTCCCACCACCAGCTCAAGCTCCAAAGACAGTCTGATGTTAGCTTTTACAAAAATGTTCCACTGATGCTGTGATTGCCGGTATTTTGAGCTGCTCTGCAGGAAAGCTTGTGTGCCGGTGGTGTATCACTATGACAACCAGATATTAGGAGCTGACATGTCAACAGCCTCAGTGAAACTGTTAGTCATTTAGATGCAATGATGCAGATGTTTATTACATTTGTGTGTGTGTGTGTGTGTGTGTGTGTGTGTGTGTGTGTGTGTGTGTGTGTGTGTGGTGTGTGTGTGTGTGTAACAAAAGAGCTTTTAAGAAATCACAAACTGAACTGACATTATTAATATATGTGTTCATTTAGATAAACAACACTACCTTTCATCCATGTGGCAGAATAGCTTAAGTATGCAGAGACAGAGCTGGAGAATGAGGGAAATAACACATTCATGTGATGATTCCAAAGCAAAGGCACTAAATACTGTGGAATATTGGGCTGTTTGTTAAAATGAACACTCATTCTGTAACCATGTCTCTCAAAAAGTTTGTTTCTATACAATCTAAACTGCATTTACTTTCTGAAATAGACATGATCTGATTTTAAAACAAACTTATTTTTTCACCTGTGATTTAGAAGGATGTCTTTATAAAGAGGATGGAATTACTTCGATCCGGAGGTTGGTGCCTGTGTCAAGTTTGGGTCCAAATCTATAGACTTATGTTTTGTTTTAAATTGATGTTTGCTTTTAGTTTTCTCTTGCTGTTTAGTGACGCTTATGTACCAAAAACCTTTTGATTGTTATTTTAACAGGAATAAATACCATTGCATCTCATGTGACTAAAATAGGGTGGAAAAAGGTCAAGATTTTTAATATTTTTTAACAGACATTGCTTAAAGTGAAAAATCTTTAAATTCTTGGCTCAGCACACAACATAAATATTGCGATCCGTTATTTGTTTTAACTTTGATGATAACAGCTTGTAGCTCATGAAACCCACCCCACATCACTCTAAAAATATTAGAATATTTCAAAGAATCAACAAAGGTTCATTAAAAAATGATTTGTATTGCAGAAATATCCCAACTTTGAAAAGTATGTCCATGGATGTTCTGTCAATACTTGGTCTGGGCTCACTTTGCTTGAATTACTGTGGCAGTGCAGTGTGGCATGGAGGCCATCAGCCTGTGGCACTGCTGAGGGGTAATGGATGCCCATAGTGACCTTCTCTACTTTATTGCTGGGTCCATTTTCCTCTTGACAACACGCTACAGATTTTCTACGGGGTTTAGATCTAGTGAGTTGGCCAATCTAGCACTGTAATGCCATGGTCTGTGAACCACTTCTGAGGGATTTTGGCAGTGTGGGGAGATGCCAGGTCCTGCTGGAGGACAAAATCTGCATCTCCAAAAAGTTCTTCAGCTGACATGCAGTAGTCCAAAATCCACTGGTAGGTGACTGCATTAACTTTGGATTTGACAATACAAAGTGGACCAACACCAGCAGATCACACGGCACCCAAATCATTACTGACTGTGGAAACTTCACACTGGATCCTGTGGCTTTCCAGGCTCCTCCAGACTTTGATTTTCAAAGGAAATGCAAAACTGAGGTTTGGGAAAATAGAAAAGTTTGGGTTAAAAAAAATTGCAACCTTTTCACAATGTGTTTGAATCTTTCCCACTATTTCCTGGGTTATCAGGATGATGAGTCCCACCTCAGCTAATATATGACTGGTTGGCTGAGACGACTTTGTGATGCAATGTGGAACGTAGTGGAGAATGCAGTTTAGTTGTATAGGAATGCAATATTTGGGCCACACAGTTGCAGTTTAAGTAAATGAAACGATTGTGTCTCAGTTAAAGACTGAAGAAGTCAAAAACACTGACTAGCTAGCTGGTTACTTTATTCAGATTTACCTGAAAATACAGTCTTTTCAGTTGTAGGTGGTTTTATTGCCAAAACCCAACCACATGCAGGACACAGCATGTTTATCGTAACTTCGGAAGATTCATTTTTCTCAATCGCTCAATCATTAGAGACCAGTGTGTCCACCTACCTCTAACATCATTTTAAGTTGACGCTGATGAGCAGGGATGCTAATATTCTAATGTTTTAACTGTGAAGTAAAAACAAGCTTCGAT
Source organism: Acanthochromis polyacanthus (assembly GCF_021347895.1). Lineage (NCBI taxonomy): Eukaryota > Metazoa > Chordata > Actinopteri > Pomacentridae > Acanthochromis > Acanthochromis polyacanthus. The sequence goes on along the minus strand of NC_067115.1, from coordinate 35,784,333 downwards.
TATCAGGTGATACTGACATGCAAAATCAGTTTGTTCATCGAAATTCAAGAATATCATCCAAGAGCCCAAACGCTTCTCCTCTTCTTTGGTTGTCATGACTCGTCCTTGGTTCCAGTGCATACGTTGCTTGACAGCAGCTTGGCAGCGACGTTAGTCCTGCCCATGGCGCTGATGGACTAATCGTTAGTCCTCCTGCAGCGCTGATTAGATCGATCTCTTTTCCAACCTCTGTTTCACGTCCCGATGCCAGACTAATCAGCCGACTTGGTGCCGTGGACGGATTCAAAGGTCCAGACAACTCAAGATGTGAACAACGATCCCTTTTTCGTCTGCATTTTATACAGTGTACATCCACTTCAAACACCTTGGTGTGACTTTCATGCAAAAAGAAAATTTTATGTGATCCATGCGGCAGTTATAGTTTCCTCAAAACTAATTTCAAGGACGCAGGGTGGATGTTGCTTTTTCTTTTCCCTGTAAAAAAAACAACTGTGTGTCTGCCTCACAAATGAGCAAATCACCACGTAGCATATGCTACCGAGCCAGACCAGCTACTGTTGTTGTGGACTTGGAACACAAATAGCTCCTAACAAATGGCAAATCGAATTGACTTTATTTATATATATATATGTGTGTGTGTGCGTGTGTGTGTGTGTGTTTAGACGAGGGGCACTACTTTCTGTCCATGTGGCAGAATAAATTAAGCAGCCAACCTAAACGGCCGTGTGCATCCATCTGACAAGATGACTGCAGGAGAAGGAAGGCAGTGCGTGCGAGGAAGAAGACGGGAAGGGGAGGGAGAGAGAGGTTTAGAGGCTGAGGGAAATAATTCTGGAACGTGAACGGGAAACACCTTTATTTTTAGCACATGTCCTCAGAGAGCGAAGCCGAAGCATGAGCTGAATGATTTCGGGTGTGGGAGAGTGGGAGAAAAAGGAGGCGGAGGGGGAGACAGAGAGAAAGAGAGAGAGAGAGAGAGAGTGAGAAAATAAATAAATAAAAGTGGCATTATTTTTAGCTCTGTTGCATTCATACATTTATGAATCTATATGAATTGTGCTGTTTCTTGCCTTCAGCAAATCTCATGCTCGCTTTTGTTGCTGCTTGGCTTCTTTGCAAGCGGCACACAAAAACATCCTGGTGTGGTAAAACCCTATCAGTTGTGGCAGGTTAGGAATTCACATGTGAAGCATAAAAGTGTGTGTGTGTGTGTGCTGGCTGGCTTGTGTGCCCACATCTATGAGAGTGACAGAGTTGGTGCGTTGCTCTGCTGTGAAATATCCTGAAATGGCTCGCCTTCAGGGGTTTGTCAAAGTATGAAGCAAAACGTGACCGTGTAGTCAGGGTTTCACGACTGAATGGAAGGAAAAGAGAGGGAGAGAGGGAGAGGGTGGGAAGGTTTGAATGAGAGGCGCAGGTAAAGGAAGAATGGGGAGACAAAATGAGCGCAACGTAATTTGAGGGAGGCAGAGGAGAAAAACAAACTCCTGAATGAGATGGATGAGGAAAGATGGAAGGAAGATGCACGCGAGGGAGAGGAGGCAGCGAACTGTGGAGGCTGAGTCTGTCACGTGCGGTGCTTTTCAATTTGTCAGTTTCTGTGGCACCATTGTGGCTAAAAATAGAATGCATATAAATAGAAACTGGTCAGATTCTTACTGTCTGAAGGACAGAAGGGCCACAGTGTATTTAATCATATCTGTTTCATATCACTAATTTGATCTATCTTAATCAGAATGATTTAAAAATTGGATAGTTGAACGGATAATGAGATTTCTGGCTTTCATACTATATTTACTTTGAGACGGCTGCTGCCTTCTACATCGCTGATGTGAAGATGTGCAGCCTCGAGGGGACCGTGTCGGCAGGGCATGTTTAAATGGCTTTTCCATTTAGATTTCTGACTTTCTCTCAGCCAGATTTGATTGTCCGCAGGCAAAGCAGCGCAAGGCAAGCTTTAAGTGAAAGGAATCAATAGAAGACACGAGGAATGGTTACCAGACAAACGTTGATACTGGAAATATCACTTATTACTCAGCCCAATCTCACAGAAGAATGTGCAATAGCTGCACTTATTTTATAAACCAAAGACTGTAAAATGGTTTAGAGCATGGGTATGCAGCTAAAATTCAAAGAGGTCGAGTCAGAGAAAATGTACTAAAGCATAGGTCCAGAACATTATAATGTCTAACTTGAATAAATGTGATATATGTTGATGGAACCTGGTCGTTTTATTAGAGTCTGAATATAATCAGTAACTGACTGTCAAATCTAATAAATTCAGCAACGGTTCAATAACATTTTGACAACATCTATTAATGAATAACTTTTGATATCACTATGCATCTTAAAATAAAGTGCAGAACTTGAAAAATAATGACTGAACAACTTGAACCAACTTAAATACATCTTTAACTGTACCTAAATCTCATAAATGTAAACAGCTGAACACTTCTACATTTTTTTTCTGTCTTCTATCACTCTCCTTACGTCCTCTGCTGCTTAATGGGAGAACTGAGCTGCAGCTTGCTCTGCCAGTATTTTGAATCGTGCTCTGAATGGTGTCAGGGTCGTTCTCAAGCACACCTGGAGATGCTCATTGCTGAGTCGAGAATGATATTTAGTTTAATCATGTTCATGGCTGAGAAAGCTACATCACAGCTGTATGTTGAGCCAAACATGGTCAGCATGTGCAGGGCCTTTTTTCTCTCGGTGTCGCTTTATTTATTTTTCTTTTTTGTCTGTCCTCCACTAGTCTGTCCCTCGCCTCTCAGCTGTTTTCTGAACACAGAGCTGTGATGTTTAGCGCCTGCAATGCAGAGGCCTCATTGACTGAGTAGTGTCACGTGGGGTGGCAGAATTCTATGTAATTGGTCTGTATGTTTCCTGAGCTTATAACCAATGAAGCAAACACAGGAAAAGCTGTGCTTGTAAAACAGAACTGCTAAAATCCCATTACAGTTTACTGGTTACAGGTTCAGGTCCATATAAGACAGCGTCTGGGTCCAGATCTGGTCCGCCAGTTAGTGACCCCTGGTTTAGAGGCTGATCCTGGGGTGAGACATCAACCAGAGCTTTGTGTTTAGCAATTGTAAAGGTGTATTTTAATCCAAGCATGAGCATTTCCTAAATATAAAGAAATAGTTCTGAAGCCTAATGGCGTTTTCCTGGATAGTGTGACTTGGGCTGCCTTCAAGACTGAGTTTAAAAGTCTTGCAAAGGACTAAGCAAAATAGGCAGAGTTTCAAAATGTTGGGAAGGACCATGTCACCAAGTCATTAAAACATTCTGTTAAAATATAGACCTCAACTTAATTAACGCAAGTAAGAAAATATAGAAGGTCTGTAGAGCTCACATACAGCGTCCTCCATAATTATTGGCACTCGTGGTTAAGATGTGTTGAAAGCCTTAAAAACAATTCAATTTTTATTGCAGAAGCGTACTCTCACACTGAAAATTGTATTATAGGAGAAGATTACGTGCTGTTTTGTTGGCAAAAGGGGGCTGTACAAAGTATTAACATCAGGGGTGCTAATAATTGTGGTGCACATGATTTAATGTAAAAGAATTATTTCTTAATGTGTGATTTTTTTCCCCCACTGAATAAATGCACTTGAATTAAAGGTTGGATTTTCCTCTTTTTTTCATTGTGGTCCTATATTATTTAGAAAAAAAAAGGATTTTTTTAGAAGCCAAAAAACACATCTTAACCAGGGGTGCCAATAATTATGGAGGGCGCTGTAAATCTGACATGCCTACTTCGATAGAAACCAGGGTTGAGCTTTCTTCCTGAAGTCTCATTAGAAAAACAAACTTGTGGGTTCAACTGGTTAAGCAGTTAACCCATAGCAGGGGCTATAGTCCCTGATGCAACGGTCGTGGGTTTGAATCCAGCCCATGGCCCTTTGCTGCACGTCCTTCCCTCATTCTTCTCCCCACTTTCCTGTCTCTCTCTCCCTCTCTCCACCATCCTATATAATAAACACCAAAGAAATAATTTAAAAAAAATCTTGTGTCATATAATATACCACCAGCTTTTCTTCCATTTTTCTTTCTGCATCATGTTGGTACTCGGTACTACTGGCTTTGCAGGTACTTATCACAGCAGTTAAAGTGTAACTAATTTAAACTCTGTCTTCTCTGTAAGGATTAACCCTTTCGTTGCACAAATTATCTGAAATATTGGGTTTAAGAGTGCAGCAGTGCCTTTGTTCTGTGTGAAAGGCCCATAAATTTAAATAAGAGCTGTTTGTAGCATCAAAAAAATCAAAATTTTATGAAAATGACAGAAAACAGTGCTTGTAAGGAAGATCTGGAAACTGAAATTGCAGCAATGGAGTGGAAGTCTTCCTAAATCATTACAACTGGCTAATGTAAACATACGTAACTCCTGCAAAACTAATTCAGTTCAATAAAAACATTCCAGATAAATGCACGAAATTTGCAGAGGTTTAAGGAACACTGTGCAGTAAGATTAAAACATTTTGGGAAGAGGTCAGAGCTACATGTGAGGAGAGAGTATTTCAAAAAGAATGTCATTGTATCCTTAAAGGAATTATGGAGGATGTTTTTTTTGTTTAATTTGTCTGATTCACATAAAATGAATATACTGACCTTTAGTGGACTTGTATGTATGGTCTTTAAAAGAATAATAAAAAAAAAATAACTGTGGACATGGCAGGACCTGAAAAACATCAGCCAATCAGTGCACTCGGACCGAGGCGTTTGGTTTGCTCCCTTTCCTGTCAATCAAAAATCTTCCGGCTCAGGCCTCATCACGAAGATTACGTACGCCTTGGACTTACGTGTTTTCTGTATGTGTTGCTTTGGTATAGCTTCGTAGTTAACTGGCGACTTGTTTTGCTCATCTTTTTTTATATAATGGCAGATAAAGATCCAGGGGGACCCAGCCGTAAAAGACAACTTCACGAGTCCTACGCAAGTTTCTGGAGGGGGGCGTTTCTTTGTAAATGTTAAGAGGGGGGAGGTTAGAGGGGGGGTGAGGGAGAGGTTGTATGTGCGCATGCGCGTAATACATTCAAAGTCGTAGGAAATTAAATCTCCTCTAATGCCTTTAATAGTTTCTACTTGGTCTGTATTCAAAAGAACATCATAAAAATGAACAAATATTGATGAACCTTAGCATATAAATTCCAAAAAGGTGGTGAGGTAAAGACCAGCTATAACAAACTGGGTGGAACAAATTATGTTGAACCTGCCAATAGAGAGGATATAGAGATATAGATTAAAGCAGAGACAAAGACAATATGAGGAAGTTTGGGGACACTTTATTAAATATGTGACAAACTAGACCTTATTTGTGTAATGTGTTGAAGGGTTGTTGTTTGTAAATGTGTTTTGTTCTTCTTTAGTTTTTTTTTTGCATCTGTGTATTTTGAAAAGAAGAATACCGTGCGGTTCTTTTTTTAATCTGTAAAGTGAGCAAAACGGACAAATCACATTAACACAGTACAAAAGAATAGCTCAAAAAAAAAAAAAAAAAACATTGGCTCCTCACAGTTTTGCGGCTTTTGTTACGAAACAAATACACTTTTGCACTGTGGCCCAACGTAGCTATGACGTACTTTGGTGTGAGACTGTCTACATTAAAAACATAACCCGCACTCATGTTTTTCACTGGTCTCTCCAGGTGTTTAGACACAGGCTTGGTTTGGGTTTGATTTTCTTTCCCAAATTTTGAAATGTTTTGCTCTTTATTGCCTTCCAAGATGACCAAACCTTCACACTTCTCTCAAGGCAAACAAGACACAAAGACAATAGAAATCTACCTGGACACCGAAGCTATGCTCAAAACTATATGAATGCTACTGTATTAGATTACAAAACACCAAAGCAAATAGCATTTATTTTAGAGAAAGACATGACAAACACTTGTCAAGCAAAATATTCTACATAAAGTTTAATAGTTAAATAGCAATATGATAGATTTTGTACTTTCTTGAGTTACTTTAGCTCAGAGAACTGCTTGACAACATCTGGGCATGAAATCAGTCAGTTTCTGTAATACATTTGGTGAAAGTTTCCTCCACATTTAAGCCAGCAAAGCTTCCAGTTCATCCACACTAGAGCTGATATTTTACTCCACGGCATCCTGAAGGTGCTCTGCTGGATTTAGGCCAGAACTGTAGGAGAACCAGACCAAGAATTAGATTTTCTCCTGAGCAAAACATTCTTTCAGTGGCTGGATGATAAGCTTTGGATCATTATCCTGCTGGGACCTCTACCACTTCTGTCTCATACTCAGTTCTTTAAAGTTTTCAACCAGAATTTCTTAGAATACTTTATGATTCCATCAGTAAATACAACTTCATCTCCTCTGAGGGAAGACAGTCAGTCCCAGACTTGGATGTTTTCTTCATGCTTTACTGTCCCTTCATTACAGTTTGATTGGTATTCTTGCCAGATTTTCTCAAACTTTTCAATCAAATCAATACAGGTTGAATTTTGGACTCGAATGAAACCGAGACAGCTGTCACTATGTGCATGTTCTTTAACTAATGTACTCCAAGCTGTCTTATTCTTTGAGTTTATGAGCTGTGTTATTCTCCTTCTGTGCTCATAATTAATTATCCTGTTTTGAATGGCCTGAACTGAGTCATATCTAAAGATTCAGTGGCTTGAAATGGAGATCTGAAGTGCTGTTTCTCACTTCTGTTTTTAATTTTGGTCACAGTCCAATCAGCTGCTACTCCTTCTAGGCTCACGTGTTGCTGCTTTTGTTCTGGGTTCTTCTATTTTTGACGATAAACCCAGCTGTGGAGGACAGACGTTTGATGACCTGTCTAATGCAGTCAATTTCAATGACTCCTGATCTTTTCAGTGAGCTCACATTACCTGTTCTGCCAGTTGCTTTTAGCTGATTCAGGTAGTTCAGAGTGAGAGTATATAGTTAGTAAAGTTTACACGGATGCCCCAAGCAGATTAACTAAAACTGTCCAGTACATTAACCGTTAAAATGTTCCACCAAGTTTCATGATGAGAACTTTTATTTGTTAAACTTTGCCACAAAGAGGCTCATGCTTTCTCAAACGATTACCATTCATTCATCCATCCATCACATACACCACTTAATTCTCATTTGGGTCGCCGGTCATATACAGACAAATAATTACATTTGCATTCACACCTACGTTCAATTTGGAATAATTAATTAACCTCAGCATATTTTTGGACAATGGGAAGAAGCCGGAGTACCAGGAGAAAACCCAGGCATGCACAGGGAGAACATGCAAACTTCATGCAGAAAGATCCCAGGAAAGCCGGGATCCGAAAGCGATAACCTAATTTGTTTATTTTAATAGAGATTGTTTGTTCAGATTTGTTTTAAATGTGCTTTTCTATGGATTAAGTACCAGTTTATGAAACGACTTAAGAAAACAACTGATGAATTTAATGGAAGTTTGTTGAGAGATTAAGTGTCCAAATACTTGGGAGACTTGAGTATTACACAACCCCGTTTCTAATATGTCAACACAGACTCTGGAAGAAAATTTAGGTAAAGGTTTGCCAAATACAACAACTTGGTTTATGGTTCGAGAGCAATTAAGGTCACAGCTAAAATACCCAAAACAAATGCTGACTGCTGGAAGGACACTGAGATATGCTCTTCCCTTATCTCCCCTTATTTAAATCTTTAATAAGCCAGCTCTCTTCCTGAAAAGGTTTGCACTCCGAGATCTGAGACTTTTTTTAAAAATTTGAACCACCACAAAGTCATTTACTCAGAGAATCTTGTCGTTGTTTTCGAGATGTTAGTAAAAGCTCACCACCACAGTAAGTTAAAGTGGTGAACCTCTTCTCCACAGAGGTCCAGGGCAACGGCCATATTACTTTGTGATTGGCTGCATAGAGGTAGGATAGTAAGCCGAACTTGAAGTGCTCCATTTTAACCTAATTCACAATTTCTTGTGGTGTTTGTAGCATGAATCTGAAAATGTCTGCTTCACTTCACTCTCAATCACATTTGAGTTTCTCCTGAATGATATTTATTTGTGATATATCAGAAATGTGTTTACCACCTTATCTTTGCCATTTACTTTATTGCTTTACCGTCGCTCCCTCTCAGTAAACCAATAAAATAATAGGTGTTCCTGGACCTGTTACCGTGGTAACGAAGAAAATAGAGAAGCTTCAAAACATGTCATGAAAAGGTCAGGCTTTAACTGAAACCATGATATTTATCCAATTATTTCCCAGCTTCTAACACACAGTTAATGCTGGGAAAGTATCAGTTTGAACCCAGGCTTTTGTAGCATCTGTTTCTGTTTACATTTATCTGGTTCTGCCATTTGAAATTGCACACTTTTTTGTTTACTCCTGCACACTATTTTCACTACACATAAAAGACTTTAGCATTTGTACATTTTTTACATAGGACATTTTGCAGTTTATATTTTCTTAGTGTTTATGTTACGTTCTGGGGTGTCTTTGTATGTAGGTAAGGTAGGTTGTGTTTCTCTTTTGTTTTTCTTTTTCTCAGATTACACCTCAGATTGTTTAAAGCTAAGCCACCTTTGCCACTGGGCCAGATTAGCAGCTAGAATGCTGTGTTGGTGTCTGGCATTTTGCCTAAACCCTAGAGTGCGGCGTTAAAAGGACTTTGTGATAGTGGGATCAGCTTTGTGTTTAAAAAACTCACTTTGTGTTGGATTTTAGTTTTGTTTCTTTGTTGTAACTAAATAATTTTTCTGCTACTGTTACAAGATCAATTTTCCTGCCTCATTGCCCTTTTTTTCTGTTACTTTTGTTACTCCCCTCATGCCCAAGCCTCCGCGGACGTAACATTTGTTTTTATATACTGCACATTTTTGCTCATTTATCACTCATTTGCTCATTTATTTATGCGACGATCGGCGTACATTTGTCTGTCTGTGTGCAACATTACTCAAAAACAGAATAACATGTCGATGAAATTTTCAGAGAAGGTCAGAAAATGGCACAAAGACCGCCTCATTACATTTTGGCAGTGATGGGACTTATAGTCTGGATCCACTGATTTGTTGAAGATTTCTGTATCACTGGGAGATAGCAACACAGCATCACTGTAACTATGACAACCAGTGAATACTACGTCAGCTGCCTGTTGATGATCACATGATTGTGATCCTACTACAAATCTAACTGCGGACTTATCGGGACTTATCTGTCGGAAATGATATAAGGATCAGTTGACTAAGTTGTGGGGGTGTTTCCGAGTCCCATCAGTTCCTGCTGCCTGCTACATGTTTAGGTCACGAGATTTGTATCTGTACATAACATACACGTGCATAACACACACATTTCAGCAGTTGAAAATGATACAAAGACTGAGCAGCCTTAGCAGAGTGCTACGCTCTCTGAGTGCTTTTCTTGTCTGTATTTGTGATGATACGAACTTTACTTTGCTGTATCAACCAAATATCCCCTGTGGAAATAATAAAGTATTTCTATTCTGTTCTATTATTCTATATTTTCTAAACCTAACAATGTATTTTTAGTGCTTGTACCTGATCTAACAATAAAAGTCCCACACAGGACGCAAACAGGAAGGGTGAAGGTCCTGTTGCAGAAATTTTTAACACAGATTTGTGGCTTTTTCAAACTACAAACATTTCCTAACACTTCGTTTCAGGTTAGTTGTGTAGGGATGTCATTTTTGTAAGACAAGGTTGATATGTACACTAAACATGTCCTCCTGGAGACATTGTCTAAATATCGAGAAAACAGAAGGCATTTTCAGATAATATCACGCTTTCCCACTCTGTAGCTTTTAATGTCACCTTCCAGTCTGACCAACTGGAAGAAACGTAAACGCTTTTGATTCACACAAGGTCACGTGTCGCGCAAACTCAAGGATAATTTTACCCTGAATCTCAGTTTTAATGGGTTCCAGAAAAACAAAAGTCGAGCATGATGTTTGATCAAGTGCAAAAGTGTTTTTGCATGCTACAGAGCTCACAGTAACAACACCGTGCTTAATACTGTTATTCTGCTTCGTTGTTTGGAATGTTTCACTTAGTTTGTATATTTGACATTTTAAGTCTAACAAGCAGTCGAGTTTAATGAAAGGAATTTTAACTACCTGACTGAAATGACAAAAAAACCCCACATGTATAGAGAACAAAAGCTGTTCCAAAAGCTGCACCTTGAGGCACTTCTCATGTAATCAAGAGTTGTTAACCATTTACAGATGCAGAACGTTCTTTTTCTAACAGGAGAATACTTCTTCTTCAGCTGAGACACAAATTCAACCTTCAGTCTCACAGTAAGAAGCTTGAGTTGGTCAAAGGTGTCCAAAACTGCACGAAGGTCTAGGAGCACAAATCCTTGCTCGGACAAACATAATAAATGTTTGCAACATCGACACAAGCAGTTTTGGTCTTCAGTGAAATCTTTAAAGAAAAACCCAGGACGTCAATGAGTTGCAGAGAAACAATCCTTGAAGAAACAGCTTTAAAAGTAAATAGCTGCTCAAAACAAGATGATAGTTGGTGAGATCAGAGGAATGTGTACCTTGACTGTTTGGCTATGGCTAGTAGTCTTAGAATACAGAACCAACTTGAGCATACGGAGATATTTAAATCACAAATGTCTTTATTTTTCTTGGAAATTGGTTTGAACAGCACTGTATAAAGGATCAACATTATATTATAATAAATGAGAATAATTGACTGGAACTGAACCTGAGCACGCACATGAAGTTACACTTTATTCAGACAAACACAGTGGCACATGTTAGATGCTGTTTATCTAACATTGCGATGAGGAATAAAAATTATTTCAACTATGCTAGCTTTGTGATGCCATTTAACAGATGCAGTCTCCAGCCTTTTTATCAGTGAATTCTCAGAACTTTTATCAATCATTCACACAAAATATGACAGAATTTTAATAACTGGTGATTTTATTTTACATGTCGACAACATCTCAGACCCAATGTCCAGAGACTTTTTAAATCTTTTAGACTGTCTTGATTTTAAATAGCATGTCACACAGCCAACTCACAAGAGAGGACACACCCTGGACCTGGTTATTACCCATGGCCTGTCCATTGGTGTGTCCTCTGTTCTTGACCTGGCTGTGTCTGACTATTACTGTGTGTTTTTTAATATCACCAGTTTTAATCAGCGCAGGGCCCCAGTGAGAGCAGTGAGGAAACATTACCTAACTTCTGAAGTGGCTGCAAATTTTATTGAGATGTTACAGAGCACTCCTGCAGTAATTTTACCTGCACTGTGTGATTTTATCGTTGATGATTTTAACCGTAATCTGAAGTCAACCTTGGACTCAGTAGCTCCACTTTTAACTAAAGCAATCAAAAGAAAACTTATACCCCCGTGGAGAAAAAAAATGATAAAATCAATCAATTAAAAAGAAACTGCAGGAGTGCTGAAAGGAGATGGAGGAAATCAAAATTAACAGTACATTATGAAATGCTACATCAGCAACTCAGAACATACAATGAAACAGTGAAACGGGCAAGAACATCTCATTTCGCACAACTCATCACAGAGCATAAAAACAACCCCGGTTCCTCTTCTCCACTTTCAATGTTTTAACAGGCACTAATTTTAATAAAGCCTTTAAGGCGCCAACAGATGTTCTTTGTGAGAACTTTGTAGACCACTTCAGAACCAAGATCAAGGACATCAGATCCAGCCTTTTATCCCAACAAGTCTTACCTGTTAACACACCTGATCTGCTGTCCTTGCCTGAGGAAACCCTGGAGAGTTTTGCCCTGGTTGATGCAAGGACACTTGGTCGAGTTTTCTCCCAAGTAAACCCAACAAACCTGCCTTTTAGATCCAATTCCCACACCACTTCTAAAATCATTTTATGGATTCTTTGAGGAACAGTTTTTAATCATAATTAACTGCTCCACTGCCTTTAAAATGGAGGTGGTGAAGTCCCTCCTGAAGAAGAGCAGTCTAGACCCTAATGTTTTTAATAACTACTGTCCTGTATCCAACTTACCATTTTTAAGTAAAATTTTAGAAAAACTGGTTTTTAATCAAGTCAATGACTTTTTGAACAGAATTAAAATTTTAGAAACACATCAGTCTGGTTTTAGGACCACAGTACAGAGACAGCACTTTTAAAGATTTTTAGTGACATCAGGTGGAACTTGGATAACAAAAAAATAACAGCGTTGGTTCTACTGGATCTAAGCACCGCTTTTGATACAGTAGACCATCACATTTTATTAAACAGAATCAGACACCTGGTTGGCCTCTGGTACTGTTTTTAACTGGTTCACTTCTTACCTCACAGACCGATGTTTTTATGTAAGTATGGATACGTGTTCCTCAGGAACCCATGAAATTCGGTGTGGGGTTCCCCAAGGGTCAATTTTAGGTCCCATGCTTTTTAATCTTTATATGCTTCCTCTTGGGGACGTCATCCGGAGACACGGCATCAGTTTCCATAGCTACGCTGATGATACCCAGCTGTACATTGCCGTGTCTCCTGATGACACAGGGCCAATATATACCCTTTTAAAGTGTATTTTAGACATTAAGTCATGGATGGCAGTGAACCTCTTACAGCTCAACCAGGACAAAACTGAGGTTTAGTTATAGGTCCTGAAGGTCAGAGAGAGAAACTTTTACCAAAATTACAAGATTTTAAACCAGAAGAATTTGTAAAAAACCTGGGCCTGATTTTTGACGCTGAGCTTCATCCCACATATTACACAGATAACAAAAATAGGTTTTTACCATCTTAAGAACATAGCCAGAGTCCGCCCGTTTCTCTCTCAGGCCAGCATGGAGGTGCTAATGCATGCTTTCATCTCTTCTCGTTTAGACTATTGTAATGCCCTGCTCTCCGGTCTTCCCAAAAAAAGTAGTTTTAATCTCTAGTTATTACAAAACTCAGGCGCATGCGTGCTGACAAGGACCAGAGGGAGGGAATACATTACACCAGTTTTAAAGTCACTGCATTGGCTCCCTGTCGTTTTCAGGATCGATTTTAAGGTTCTTTTACTAGTTTTTAAATGTCTTAAAGGCCTTGCGCCTTCTTATTTGTCTGATTTTCTTTTACCATATCGACCCTCACGGATCCTGAGGTCCTCCAGCAGCGGCCTTTTGTTCATACCACAAGCAAGGACAAAAACCCACGGCGAGGCGGCATTTAGCCACGATGGCCCCCGCCTCTGGAACAGCCTGCCGGAGAACCTCAGGACTGCAGAGACTGTTGTTTTTAAAAGAAGGTTAAAAACGCACCTTTTTAATCAGGCTTTTAATTAATTTTTTCATTCTTTCTTATGTTCTTATTCTTACTCATCCATTATGGATTTTATTACTTTAACTGTTCATTTTATTCATCTTATTGTACAGCCCCTTTATTTTATATGTTAAAATTATTATTATTATTATTTTTAACTCCAGTCTTTCCTCAGGGGGGTCCTCCTCATTGGCTGCAGCATCTGGTCTGCTGCTGGGGGTGCTGTCAACGGGTCCCTTCGCCCCGGTTGGATGGGGGGTTTCCCACCTCGGTGTGGGGTCCCCTTGTCTGTCGGGGTCTGGGGGGTCCACTTGCCGTCACCCCTGGCGGTCATGGCCTGCGACTCCACTCAGTTTGGACGACCCTAGCGGTGACGTTTTTCATGACCCTCGGTGCCATGCCATGTCTCCATACAGTTGTGGTGACAGTGTGTGTGTGTGTGTGTGTGTGTGTGTGTTTGTGTAGATATATACCCATGGTGGGAGGGAAAGATTTTATTGTTTTTATTTCAATGTTTTAATGTTGTGAAGCACTTTGTGGTGCTTTTTCATTAGAGGAAAAGTGCTATACAAATAAAGATTGATTGACTGATTGATTGATTGAGAGAGAAGATGAGAGAAAGTGAATAATAGAAAGAAGCAAAAACAAAGAAAACGTGTATATGTCATCCAGGTCCTAAAAACAATCACACTACCACCACCATGTTTCATTGCTGGTATCATGTTCTTCTTGTTGAATGCAGTATTAGCTTTACACCAGATGTAATGGACCCATGTCTTCCACAAAGTTCTACCTTTGACTCATCAGTCCACAAGATGTTATCCCAAAAATCTTGAAGCTCATCCAGTTATTTCTTTGTAAATACTAGATGAACCTTTATGTTCTTTTTGGTCAGCAGTGGTTTGATCCTTACGACTCTCCCATGGATCCATTTTCTCCCAGAGTCTTCCTTATTGTGGAATCATGTAGACGGACCTTAACTGAGGCCAGTGAGGTCTGCATATCTTTAGATGTTTGTCTGCCTTCTTTTGTGACCTCCTGGATTAGATGTCGACTGTCTTGGAGAAACGTTGGTCATTGGGCCACTCCTGGGAAGGTTCCCCACTGTTCCATGTTTCTCCATTTGTGGACAATGTCTCTCACTGTGGTTCTCTGGAGTCCCAGAGCCTCAGCAATGGCTTTGTAACCCCTCAGACTTATACATATTAATGGCTTGAATGTCTTTAGAACGTGCCATCATGTGAGACTCTTTAGCTACCTCACAATGCCAGACAGGTTCTGTTTAGTGATGTTTAGATTCAACAAGCCTGGCAGTAATCATATGTGAGTGTGGATGGTGAAACTGAACAAAACTGCTGAATGAATTTGGTCATTTGCTGGATTGCCAGCTCAAGTAACAATTACTTTTTCACATAAGGCAAGATGAGCTGGACAGCATTTTTCTTCAACATATAAAATCAGATGCCATAGATGCAACTATGTATAGTTGCATTTATGGCATTGTTGTGCATTTTTTGAACAAACTAATAGACCTGACATAGGTTTGATAAAACATACAACGCACATCCAGTTCAACTATGAAGATTGGTTTGAAACTAAAAAAAAAAAAATACTAAACTGAAAAAGCCATTTGACACATTATCAGTGTTGAGATGAACTGGAGATTTTAAAAATAGATCACTTGGATTTAAAAACGTCCATTATGTTTTGAAAAAAAAAAACAGAATAAAGCCACTTGAGAGCATCAAACTGTGAATATAAGCACCTCAAAGCTTCATGAGTTGTTAATTGCTGAGAGATTACATCTGAGGGTCTTAATAAAAAGAAAGACCAAGGCCGTAATTCTTTGGAAAATATTTGAAGCACTATTACGGGAATGAAGCAGCTGGTGTTCAAAATATGCTACAGTCTCGCCTTAGTCAGAAACATGAAATAGAACTTTGAAAGGGGAATGAAAGCATCTTCTAATGTGAGTCTCGTTGGATAGTGATCTCATTTTAAGGGCAGCTGTAAATATTTTATTTGATTGTCAAGTCAAGTGTAAATTGCACAATAGTTGGTCTAATTTAAACACCCATTTACTGTAGGTGTATTGTGACTACTTTCAACTTAACATAATGCCAAAGATAAACCAAGCATAACTGTTGAAAAATAAATAATTTATAACGTAGCAATGTATGCTTAAGGTTTGTTTGTATTTAAGATGGTTTGGGTTTATGTGAGCATTTCCTTACTGTTAGAGGATGTTCATTATCATCATTGCAAAAATAAGCATTGTAAAACACGTGGACCTGTCAAGATAAAAAAAATATTAGACCACTACCCAGTGTAAGGTGTAAATTGCTGATATTGCTGATTACCAAAATATTTTTTTGCACCTTTTGTACTTCATAATACTCTATTGTATTGCCTTTTATGTTTTTTTTTATATTTTAATCCGCCATTTTAGGACCCTTGTTGCTATTTGTTCAACCAGCAAAATTTGCATGTCAACTGCACATTCTTTTCCATCCATTCATCCATTCTCTCTACACACTCACGGGGGGTGCTGGAGTCTATCCCAGCTGACTCGGGCGAAGGCAGGGGACACCCTGGACAGGTCGCCAGTCTGTCTCAGGGCACATTCTTTTCCTGTTCCTTTATTTATCTATCTATGTAACATGAGTGAGCTACTATCTATTTATCCATCTATCCATCTGTCTATCTGTCTGTCTGTCTGTCTGTCTGTCTGTCTGTAACTGATTTTGTCTCATATGTCTGGATCATAATATACTGTTTAAATAAATGACTTACCGGAATGCCTTTATTTTAGGAAAGTCTCATATTCCCAGCTACTTTCATTTAACACTTGTGCAAAGAGCTATAATGTGTTACTACAGGAATGCCAGAAATGACTTACAGAGATTATCAGACCTGTCTTGGTTCACACTCGGATTTCTCGGAGGATTGCAGTCTTTGAGGCTATATTTAACAATAACGGTTGAGAGCTGTAAGATTTTATGTGAAAAATATCTCATCTGTGCAAAGAAGTGGTGAAATTCTCCAAATATGGAAATCTCAGAGCACAGAAGCCCTTCAGTCAATTTTGAAGCTGCATGTCAGTTGGAGTATTTGGAGCTACATATTCTGATCCCGATCCTGTGTATCATCACCTTTATCTGCTTAATTTATATGATTTTAATTTACATTTCTTGGCATTAGTCAATGCAGAGAAGTTAAGATTACTGTTGCATATTTACTCAAGTGCGCTTGATTACTTTTTGTGAGTGGCAGTCATGTGCAGACTATGAAGTGCATTCAAGTGCGCTGTGCTCAGAAGACTTAGTGGTGCATTCACTATTTTCATGGCTGGATGCATCAGACACAGATTCACAAGTTTGCTTAATATGCCAATTTAAAACTTTCTCCAGTTAAATTAAAACTCTTTACAGTGCCCATTTTCTTAACTAATAGGTTCGCTATCCTGCAACATTATATTACACTGCATAATTACTTTTGTAATTTGTGATTGCAAACCTATTAATGTGCATTTAGGATTCATATATGCCTGCCTGGCTTTGCACTTAACTAAAGTCAAATTTATACATAACACATTTAGAAGCAAGCATTGAAGCAAAGTCCTCTGCAGTTAAAATAGCGAACCATAAAAAAACAATAACGTGAATAAAAGCAAAAGATAAAATAACAACAGTATAAAGTTCCGACACAATAAAAGGTGATGTCATAGTATTAAGCTCTTCTTAAATGGAAAGCTAATGAGCGGAGGGTCTTTAGCAGCCGCATAAAATCCAAGAGATCTACTAGATAAGATGATGCAAACTCATTTAAGCCCCTAAAACAAGCAATAAAATCTTAAAATTAATCCTGAAACAGACAAAGTCAGCAGTGGAGGCTGATACTGAACTTCTTCTTTAGGTACCAGCTTCAGGTGACTGCCAGTTAAGAGTCAAACCAAGAGGTAGTAAAGGCATGAATAACTTTTTTAAAGTCTTTAACTGAAAGAAGGCTAAATTTGACAACTGAGCTGCTCTTTGTAATACCTGAAGAAGCCTTTAAAGCTCTCACAAAAGTTTGTGATTAAAGATCGATTGGGGTATGAAACCATCAGGGGCATTCAAAAGGTCCATCTGAGCAAACATATCGATCCTGGTCTTATTTTCATTAAGACTGAAAAAGTGTAAATCTATGCGGGTTTTAATACCTTTAAGCAGTCCAGAAAGGATTGTTCTGAATCTTTACTTTTTATTCTCATGAACAGATAAATTTGTTTGTCATTTGCAAAAGCAAAAATGAATGCAAAGGAGTCTTGATTTCCTTAAAAATGTCCCCCCAGGAGCAGCATATACACACAAACCAGGATAGGGTTGAAAATGGAGCCTCGAGGGAAGCAGGTGGGGCTGCAAGTGGAGAGAGTTCCGCCGAGAGATCCGAGACGCTTCCAAAGATATAATTTAAACCACTTATGTGCTCTTCAAAATGTGATATGAGGAACATATGATCTTTCAGTAGCAGACCAGACCTCTTTTCAAGCCATTTGAAATCCTAGGGTGTCAAATACACTGAGAGATATGCACCAGGTTTCATTTCGTTGCTACCTGTGTCAATAATTGGCACTGACAAATAGGAGTACAAGAGTTTTTCCGTTTTATAAGCATTCTTCTCGGTGACCTCAAACTGTTTGCAAGTATATGAAAGGTCAAAACACAAGGAAAAAGCTACAAATCCAGAAATATGTGGACAAGGCTTCGGTGCAGACATCACAGCAGAGGTATTGTCTCTCCATGCAAAAAGAAGTCCAGTTAATCGAACCATTTAATTTGAATGTGGTGTCATCACTCCACACAATCTTTGTGGGAAAGTGTGCATTTTCGGTACATCGTTCCAAGGACCACTCGCAACACTGTACTCTTCTGTCTGGATCATCGTCAGTAAGAACTTGGACTAATCTTGGAATGTAACTATTCCATTGACAACGTTTCATGATGCGATGGACAGCTGATTTTGAAATGCCTACCTCACAACTAGCTTGCCGCAGACTTTCTTGGACTTTGCTGAAACGTTTCCGGTACTCTTTCTTCCTTTGTTAGACTTCTTTTTATGGGGATACCTAAAAGACAAAGTCTACACAATGAGACCTGCAACAGTCACTGAACTGAGAGCAATCACTGAACGTGAATGCACGCAAATACCAAGGGCATTGTTTCATGATGTGTGCTATTCCATCGCTTCACGTTGTCACGTTGTCTGGACCAGAACGGACATCAGTTTGAGAACAGGCAGTGACAAAACAATAGAATGATGTTTGTAAATTCTTTTACATGTTGAAAATTAAACGAATTATAATAAACACCTAGTTTACAATTATTTAAAGTGTGTATGCATTTTTTGGGACACCCTGTATTCATCATTGTATATCATTAAATTTATGTCTTCTCTCTCCTGTAGTTTGTGTTTCGTACCTCTGGCAAATTTCTGCTCTTACACACCTCACCAGTGTTTATTGTTCTCTTACGTGTTGCTTTTCTGGTTTTATCTGCTATACTGTTCTCTCTCCCCTTTACCCTCACCCCATCCAGTCGAGGCAGATGTCAGATGACAGCCTGGTTCTGCTAGAGATTTCTTCCTGTTAAAGGGAATTTTTTGCTTCCTCTGTCACCAAAGAGCTGCTCAGATAGAAACCTAAGATTTGTTAAATTTCTCTCTATAATATTATAAAGTCTTCAGCGCTGTGAGATGACATATGTAATTACAGTGGGGCAAAAAAGCATTTCGTCAGCCACCGATTGTGCAAGTTCTCCCACTTAAATTGATGACAGAGGCCTGTGATCATAGGTACACTTCAACTGTGAGAGACAGGATGTGAAAAAATATACATAGTATGTTTTAACAATGAAAGCTGAGCCAAAGTACATTCCAGCAGAGGTAGAGGGATAAAATTATTACTTTTCTTAATTCTAATGTTATGGTCAAGACCGTAAAATATTTCTAGCAACCCTAACCATTCCCTTTGAGCACAGTGGTGATAAGGAACTTTTATTTTAACAGGGAAAAAACACTCCAGCATAACCAGGAAGGGCAGGAATCTGTCTGTTGGACCTGTAGAGGATTGTAATGGTTCCAATTTAATAAATGTATACAATATATATGAACATTCATAGGTGCCACAAAATAAACCTATTTCTAAAGGTGTAATCACAGTGTCTAATCCTTTGTTAAGCACCAGACTGGGCCTTATGACACCAGTCTGTCAACAAATCTGTATCTAGTAAGGTGGAACGGATGTTGTGTCTCTGTTTGGGGTTCTTATACTGTTTAAATCTAATTTCATGATTGAGAATGTTGGGCTGCACAGTGGCTTGGAGGTTAGAACCTTTGCCTTGCAGTTAGTAGGTGCCTGGTTCACATCCTGGCCTTCGAAGGATCTTTTTGCATGGAGTTTGTATGTTCTCCCTGTGCATGTGTGGGTTTTCTTCAAGTTCTCCTTCTTCCTCCCAGAGTCCAAAATCATGCTGAGGTTAATTGGTGATTCAAAATTGTCTGTAGGTGTGAATGCAAGTGTTGTTTACTTGGAGCTGGCGTACTGGGTGACAGACTTGGTGCCCTTGGACACGGCGTGCTTGGTCAGCTCACCTGGCAGCAGCAGCCTGATGGCGGTCTGGATCTCCCTGCAGGTGATGGTGGAGCATTTGTTGTGGTGAGCCAGGCGGGAGGCCTCGCCGGTGAGCTACTCGAAGATGTCGATGACGAACAAGTTCATAATGCCTATGGCCTTGGTGGAGATGCTGGTGTCGGGATAGGGCTGCTTCCACACCTTGTACCCATAGATGGCATACTGTAGCTCTCCTTCCTGCTCCTCATCCTCTTTTTGCCACCTTTTCCAGCGGTCTTGGTCACCACTTTCTTGGAGCCCATTGGGGTGGATGTCGCTGGTTCTGGCATCTTCCGTCATTGAAGTAATGACCGGTGTGATTGTTTGTCTCTATCTATAGCCCTGCGATAGACTGGTGACCTGTCCTGGGTGTCCCCTGCCTTCACCCTAAGGGTGCTTTCACACCTGTTAGTCCGTTAGAGTGGTTCGTTTGGACCCAAAAGTTGTTACAATGTTGCTATTTTCAACTGGTTCAGTTCGCATTCACACCAGTGTTTTCGCAGTTGAACCAACTACGATGAATGTTATATCTCCCCCCAGTCGTTTGGCGGCGCTGTTCACAAAATAAGGTGTTTTAGATGACGTAGGTGAACGCTGATTGGCGCAGCATGTGAAGAGGGAAAAATCCCGGAAGAAAACAACAGGCTGTGTTTATTCCATGGATAGAGGTTTATTCGTAAACAATGAACTATGCTCTCCTGTTCGTTCTTGTTGCCATATATTCGTATCATTGCTTTATGCAGCAAGCACAAATACTGCTGTTGTTCCGGCATGAAGCTCGAATTCAGTACGAGAACATTACACAGTCATTTTTGGCACGGAGAAGATGCATTGCAAGACGTTATCGTTATCCCAAAATTCCCTGTGCAGGTTGCTACAGAAGCTCCCGTAGACCAAAAAGTCTGCTGCGCCATCAAGCCGGTCTGAATGGAGACAGGTTTGTGTTCTCACCAGGAGCAAACCGAACTGGAGTTCACATAGAAGCAGACCGAGACCACCTTCCGGTTCTTTAGTCCGAACCAAAAAAATCTGGTCTGCTTTTACACCAACCCAAACAAACCGTACTTGCAGGTGTTGCGGACTCCAGTCCGCTTTAAGCAGACCTAAAGGCGTATGTGTGAAAGCACCCTAAGTCAGCTGAGATAGACTCCAGCCCCCACGACTCTAATGAGGATTAAGTGGTGTATAGAAAATAGATGGATGGATGGATTGAAGATTTTGTCTAAATTTCATCATTGTCTAAAAAGTTGCTGTTAACCTTTAAATGAGTCTCTTGGAGCATATGCTTCCAACTGCAGAGCTGAGCAGAAGTTACCTTGTGGTTTACTCTGTGAAGCATCCATGTATCCGACTGTTTATTGCAATTTGGCAAAATATCACTTGTTAGATCTAGATGACAAAGCTGTTAAAATTGTGATAAACAAATGAAAAGAAAAAGCGATGAAAAAAATCAAAAGTGACAGATACACAACTTGTCAGCTTCGGCGTCCGCACACCTAATTAAAGATAAAACAGCGTTGTAAGTCCATTCTGGTAAACAGGGTGTCGTGAGGATGCTGATGACGTTCGATGCTCACCAGTCGTGTCCAACTGATGCTAATTACTTTGCAGTAATTAGCATCATGCACAGATGAACAACAACTCAACACCTACAAATGTATTAATGACTGTTCTGGCAGTGGAGCGCTCTGTAATATATCATTTTACATTCTCAGCCGGAAAGACGGTGCATGCATGTGCGTACACATTTGTTCATGTGCATGTTTCATTGAAGTGGGAAATTGTTTCCAAAAACGTGAGGGTGTATGAATAAATTTTTGCAGGGAGATTGCATGTGCTGAAGGCCTCGGGCAGACCGAGCATCAGACACACACAACTCCAACCCCCACTGTGTTGCCGACTGTGGAACAGAAGCAATCATCTCCCCAGTGACAGAGCGCCTGTGGATGTGAGCATCGTTATGAATGAATATGAACATGGCATTGACGTATGAGCGGCGTCGTGCTGTGGCAACGTATGAATGAGAACATGAATGAATTGCTTCTGAAGTGCTTTGTAAAGCCCAAAAACAACTGCGCTGAATTTTTCATTATTTTGTAGAATAGAAAGTCAGTCTTTCTGGAATTGGAAACAACCTTCAGTGAGTCCGTCTGAAACTATGTACAGTGCTTGAAAGGAAAACTACATGTGGAAGTAGGGGTTGCACGGTGGCTCAGTTGTTGGCCCCGTCGCCTCACAGCAAGAAGATCCCCGGGTTCTTTGGGATCTTTCTGTGTAGAGTTTGCATGTTCTCCTTGTACAGCATGGGTTCTCACTGGGTTTTCCAGCTTCCTTGATTATCAAGGACGAGAACTCCCACTATTACGTTATATCCAGGAGTACTACATATTATACATTTGCAGAATTGTCTTTAAAAATCTCATATAAATATGCTGTTTATAATAACTTATGTCATTTTTTTCCCATTTGTGTTGCAGGTCATTTCTGTTCTATCAGTGGAAGTTGTTGCAGACCAGACACTCACTTTATCACTCACTTTGTAACATCCCAGACTCATTCTTCAGACCTCCACTCCCATCTATCCCTTATAGACATGTGCTGTTTGTTTGCAGCTCTAAGAAGTGCTGGACCTCCTTTGTGCACATTTCTCACAAAGGAGCAAACATACAACATCTCAGGGCCTTCCAGAACTTGAAAAGCTCATTTAGAAGTAGAATTTGAGATAATTTCACTAGACATTCCCAACTAACTTGTGCATTTGGACTTTGAAATCTAAAAGAAATGAGAACACCCCAACCAGAAGACAGTTAAAGAAGCAGTTACAGTGATTTAAATTGAGATGTTTGTCCAACATTTGCATGTTCTCACCAGGTTCCTCCCACAGTTCAAAGACATACTGAGGTGATTCTAAATTGACTGTAGATGTGAATGTGAGTGTGTTTGGTTGTCTCTATGTGTAGCCCTGTGATAAACTAGTAAACTGTCCAGGTGAACCTTACCTTCACCTCAAGTCAGCTGGGATAGACTCCAGCCCCACCGTGATGGTACAGAGGATGAAGAGGTGTAAAGATAATGGATGTAAAGAAGGATTTTGTATAAATGCTCTCTGTTACCTGTTGCAATGCAGCTGTGTGACGAAAAGGAGTAGGCCAGTCAAAATGTCCTGAGCTGTGACCTGCCCTTTAGTGAGGTTTTATCTCCGAGGGATCCAACGTTGTGAACTGGGTTGTGTAATGTCACTGCATCCACCACCTTTCTCTGGGCGGAAAAGGACAGATCTGTTGTTCAGTGCTGGTCTGCTGTTAATCCTTGGGCTCGCCCCGAACCTGTTCCACCTGAAATGGTAGTGTGTGTGCGCACACATGCAATTTTCACCATCTGATAGGGTGCAGTGGGGTGTTGCTGGCTTGATTCCCTCGTTTAATACAGTTAGTAAAGGCTCAGGATCTAGCTGTTAGGAAGCACCAGGCAGTAGTCATCCTGGAAATATAAGCCAGTGTCATACCAAACACATCTACTTGCCTCTATTTGCTACGTAGAGTTGAACAGAGAGCACAGCGCAACACACTGTAACTACAGCTGTATAAATAAAGCTATAGAAAAGACCTTGGTGGTTGTAGATGAAGTTTGATGCAGCTATGGGCTTTGAAAGTCCAAAGTCATCCTCAGTGGCTCAAGTAATTATACCTATATGAGTGAATTACACTGCAGAAGAGTTTAATGCATGACAAACCGCACAGCAATAATACGCTCTTCAGCTGTCAGATCAAAACTGACATTACGGCATCAGTGAGGACACAAAAAAAACAAAAGACAGTTCACCAGATTTGACAGCAGTGGTCATCACGGGTTTAATTTACATGCTTTGTCTCTGCTGGGTTGCCTGTTTTTGCAGACTGTGGCCCTGCAGAGTAAATGTGGTGCAGCAGGTGTGTCAGTGTTTATGGTTATTGAGCCACCGTGCCGGGCTTTTATAGTGTGACGTCCCACGACTTCGATGCTTTCTTTTGATTTAATTTTTTTCCCCAGCATGTTTTGTTGACTTTAATGTCTGCTAGCTACATGTGGTTGTGTTGGGCTCATGCTACAATCCACCAGGGGCTGTCATCATTTTGTTTTCAGTGTATCAATGGGTGATTTAATACTAATGTAATAGTTTTTATAAGGTGTAAAAACATTACTTACAAAACACAGATAGAGAACAGCATCTACATTTTGCCCATGAAAAGAAGGGAGAAATAATCACAGCAGTGATTAATAATAATAATAACAATGCCTTTAATTTATCACGCACTTTACATACAAAATCTCAAAGTGCTACAATAGTGAAAGTACAAAATACATTTAAAAGAAACATTTCAAGTGTGAAGTTTGCTCAACACGCACTTCCCCGCAGAAGACAAAAGTAATCGATCTCAGACTAACCGACTGAGGTGCATGTGTAGAGCACAGATCTTAAGGTCATGGCATTACTTAAACAACTACAAAAACACTCAGAGAGTGCAGTACTCCCCAAAGCTGCTCAGTCGTTGTATCCTTTCCAACAGCTAAACTGTTGAAAAGATTCATAACAGAAATTACGTCACCATAAAATGTGGCCATTTAATATAGATGTACCCACAAACAAAATGACCTTGCGCTGACCACAGGTGTGTGTTATGCATATGTACGTTATGTATGGATACCGAATTGCATGTCCTAAATATGTAGTGGGCGGTGGGAATTGATGGAAGTCAGAAACACCCCACAAATTAGTTCATTGTTCCTTGTATCATTTCCAATGGATAAGTTTCAGTAAGTTCGCAACGGTCCATTTGTAGTATGATCGCAATCATGTGATCGTCAGCATGTGGCTGATGTAGTGTTCACTTGTCATATTTATAGTGATGCCATGCTGCTATCTCACAATGATATACAAATCCTTAACAAATCCGTGGATCCAGGCTATAAGGCGTATTGTGTCATTTCCGGCCTGCCCTGAAAATTTAATCCAAATCTTTTATTCCCTTTTTGAGTAATGATGTGCACAGAAAAACAGACAAACGTATGCCGACCGTCACATAGCTCCACCGTGTTCCTTGGCGGAGTAATAAAGCACACGTGTAAATTCAACAACACTCTTAAAATATTTCTACCCTTTCCAACACAGTTGTTTATAATTTTTAACTCTTTTTAGCACACTGTTTAAGCTACAGTCTGAAGCCTTTAATTCCATCTTTATAACTTTTTTATCACTCCATCTGTTTTTAACCCTAATGTCATGAATTATGTATTTACCACATTACAACTTTTAACAGATCACAATAGTATTTCCATTTAATCTGTAATGTACAGTGTTCTGAAAAACATAACTGTTTATTACAGATTCTTCTAATACATGTTCTAATTTATTGCATAAACAAGAGTATTTCCATTGTGAAGGGGTTTTCAATCAGTGTTATTCTGGAGCAACAAAATATGTGCCTTGATTTATACTAATAAATAATAAGATTAAATGCAAACTGCTGTACTGAAGTTAGATTTTGGTTTACTTGCACTTTACTTTATATTTATTTATTTATTTAGCTATTTATTACATTTTCTCCTCTTTGAAAAGCAAGTCATTCATGTTCTCATTTATTCAAGTCCCACAGTGATCTAATAATAAGTGAACAGGTGTCATTGTCAGTAATGATCTTTGATGCAGTAACTTAATTTCCACTCCACCCACAATGAATTTGCAAATTTTTTCAGTGTCTGTTTAGGAGCTTTGTGGTTTTCAGAAGACTCTCAGGCTTGAAGTAAAAGTTAGAATAACACAGAGAAAGAATTGTCTTTGAAGAACCTGAAAAAACTGCTGAATTCTAAAGCATATTTGGTGCACTCAACAACCTCAATTTGCTATCAAATCTTCCATTATGTGAGGTCCAGTGACATTGTTTGGACTGTTATTTCACATTGTAGACCAAGTATTTTCACACTGCACTTACTTATTTTGCCTTTTTATTAAATAAATAAATCTTCCCAGCCTGCACTCAAAACGTATAATTTTGTTGTTTTTCTTGGCTGAGTTCTGAAAACAGAAGTTAACCATTGTAGTGAACATCTTTTATCAACCTTTTTTGTGTTTCTATGCCAGAAAATAGTCCAAATTTTTTCCCCACATAAAATCAGTGATTTAATAAGGGAAGTTGGTAAAAGGTGGTGCTTTTACTAGTATTTTGCATATTAATGTCTTGAAGGCAGGTCCACCTGTGGCCATCCACGGCAGGATTTCCATCTGGTGCAGTGACCCTGTTGTGTACGATGTATGATGAGGTGTAAGAAAGCACAGTTTTAGTCATCTGTCTGTGTGAGATCAGCCTAGTTGGTACGATTCTGCTGCAACAATACAGATTTACACACACACTCAAGAACATAAATACATATCTTGCTGTTATGTTGGGCTTTTTTAAAATCTTGTTAACATGAACATATAGTGTGTTTTTATATGCCAGTAGACAAATCATGAACAAAACAAGCAATCAGTGCCATGGATGAGCATTTCCACTTTGAAAGTGAGGTGTGCTAAATCAGAATCAGCTTTAATGACCAAATACGTACACAACATACAAGGAATTAGGTTTTGGCTGTTGGTGTCATTGTAGAAATAAGGTAAAAAGATAACTTGACAGAATACAGATAGATAGATAGATAGATAGATAGATAGATAGATAGATAGATCTAAGAACTGAGACACCTAAGACTCTGTGGGATGGTCAAGTGGGTGAGGGCATCCTCTGGGTTATCAAGTGGGCGCCCTCCTTCATCGGTGTTGACCCACAGCATTTCCAGATCGTTCAGCAGTGAATCCCAGCACCCCAGGTTCACCCCCTAAATGTCATCTACTCACTTGAAGGCCCAGGTGAAGTCCTTGCCCTTCATCCACAGCCACAGAGGTCCCATTTCAGCGACCCTGGAGAGGTCCTTGATCACCTACTGGTGGGCCCTCAGACATACTCTCATCTCCCGGAGAAGCCTGGATGTTGAGGTGGCTATGAAACCTCTGCAGCCTAACTCGACTGGTTGGACCCTCGCCTTCCAGCCTGGCCATTTCACATCAGCCGCAAGCTCCATATACGTATCTCGGCTTCTTGCACTCATAGGCCTCCTCTACTGAGTTCTCCCAGAGCACTGTGAGCTCAATGATGTAGACGTGCCTAAGCGAGGCTGACCATAGCACTTGGTCTGGTTGCAGGTTGATGGATGCAATCTTAGGTGGGAACCAGAGCTTTTGGTCCAGGTCTACCAGCATCCTCCAATCGAAAAGTCCTCTCAACTGATCGGGGTCTGGGAAGCCAAGAGGGGCTCGCCCAAGAGGGCCCCCACCCTCCCAGACAAACATTGTTTCTTGCCATCAGGTTGATGTGGGTGGAAGGGCATTTACACTCATGCACTGTGTTTGCAGCACTAGGGCCAGACACTTGAGCACCTGGTTGTGCCGTCAGGTGTAATGGCCTTGAGCGAGGCTGATCTTGAAGCCCACTGAAATGTGTTTGAGTGTAGCTGGAGTCAGGCAGAGTGAGCATGTAGGGTCTTCACTATACCATTGGTTGAGATTCTTGAGTGATGGTAGGACATGATAGGCTGCCTTGATGGTGAAGCTTGCTCTAAATGTCTCCGTATCACACAGTTCTTGCCAAGAGATCTTCCTCTCTCAGATGGATAGGTAGATAATTACCCCTATAGAAAAGAATATATATACATATATAAATATATATATAATGAGGATTACTGGAGATGTGGGCTGTGGACCTCCAAACATCAGACATAAATGCCAAATATTTCGCCCTTGGAATAGACTGGTGAAAATGTCCATTAAGAGAATTGAACAAGTCATCTTGTTTATTCATAATAGGTCATTCTGTGATATTCAGGAGATGAGGAGTAATATGTTTCTTAGGTTTAGAGAAAAATGATCTGTTGAGGTTTGGTATAAACCAAAATTATGAATGCTTATGTGCATGACACGAAAATAAAGAAATCAATCAATAAATCAATCATATTCCCAGTTGTGCAAAACGACAATAGTCAAACTGAGAATGTAGTGCAAAAAGCAAAGATCATTGCTCTTTACTGATGATGCTCTCAAAAATACAGATTCAGACTTCTGGGGTTTGACATGTCACAAACATGAGGCACTTTCTGTGTCATTCTTCTTTAGAATCAATTTCCTCTTCAAACAAGTTTGGCTAAAATATTCTAGTATTACAGTTTGCCACTGTGTAGCTTTGAGTAGTTTTATAGTGTTTAAATAGAGTACTTCTGCAAGTACTCTATTTTGGTAATTCTAAAGAAAGCAACTGATTTAGATTCACTTCTAAGCCATTTTAAGGGCAGAAGGGATTATTTTAATGGAAAAACAAGTACATAACTTTGATACACACAGATAAGTTTTCAGGGGTTTAATCAATGACCTGAGAGGGGGTTTAAATAAGATATTTAGAGGTAAGAACTTTCTGTGACATTGACACCAAGTGACTTTGCTAAAAAATAGTTTTGGATGAGCAAGTTTTAAGGACTGAGGAGAAATAGGGGTCGGAGAAAAGAGAGGAGAGACGTTCTACTGAAAAGAAGGGAACACAGAGTAAGTAGACGTAAACCCAGAGGACGAGAGTGAGGTAGGTGAAAGAAGAGATTTTTTTTTTTTTTAAGCAGTCACAGTTATTCAATCCTGATCATTAATTGAAGGTTTACACATTGTTTTCTTATGGCAATACTTGAACTGTGCCACTGACTGATTTCTAAAAGCTTGCAAATCAAGTCATATCTGAAACCTAATAGGAGTCCTATACTATAACCTTGCAAGAAATTCCATATTAGAAGGAATATTAGACATTGTAATGTGACATCCATCGTTGTAAAACATATTTCCAAAGATTTTTCTGTCAACATAAGCCAATGGTAAAGCAATAATGATAAAAAAATAATTCAAGAATAATCACATTTTGAAATTGAATTACTGAAATAAAATACAGAAAACATGACTAAATTTAAGACTGCTGGCATTTCTCTTTCCATTTTACCATCACAAGAGCATCTCATCTCGAGACAATCAGCATTAGTCAGTGGATTAGATTATTAAGCCGCCATGATCGACCTGCTGGCGAGCAGCTGGTGGAGTAACATCCATCTTCTTTTAAGAGAGAGTGAGATGAAGAAAGATAGCACCCTGTCTGCACTCAATATCCCGGTAATTTGCAAACATCTCGCATTGTTTTGTGCAGTAGATTGTTCACTTAAAGAGTGCGGCAGTCTCGGTTCTTTCCAAAACCGTTTTTTAACAGTAAGACGTGGAAGACAGTTTTAAGGTGGTCGTTAATTAAATCAACATATTGTGATTAATGTAGTGTCTCTTCGTGGTCGCGGGTTGGCGACTCTTGGGGGTTTCGAGACGTAGCCCCTGAGAAAAAAGGGGATAAAATGCTGGTTTAATTATGCCACCGATGAGCTTTACATTTTTCATGTGTACATAAAAACATACATGTATAATGCGTGTTGTACATTGACCACAATGTACCTTATGCTTGTAAGAAATTGAGATCTCAATCTGCATGAATGTGTCAGACATGGAAAGCCCAAAAGCATCTGTGCTGAAATATGTGTGTGGCGTTTATTGGTCTCAAAAACTGTTCACATAAAAACAGGCATGTGCAGGTGATAGGAGCGCTGAGAACTATAACCGTGAGCAGAAAATCATCCTTTTTTTCTTTACTCCAAGTGCACAAACATGATGAGCGCTCGTTCCTTTTTCCCTGCTCGCCCCCAACTGCTCAACATTTGTTCCATGTCAAGGTGACCTTTGAGACTTTGGAGGCAGGACAAGATGGTTTTTTGCAGCTACAGACGGATTGAAACTTTTTTTTTTTTTTTATGGTTATTGTCTCACCAGTCTGGTGCAACCCTGCAGGTCCTCCACAACTGGCTGAAACAATAAAATGTACCTCCCTCAAGATAAAGTGAAAAATTCTGACTTCATTTGCCAACATGCAGTTTTCCATCATTTAAAAAAACACGCACAGATAATAGTTAACTAAACAAAGGGTATTAAATGCCATTATTACCAGCGAACATCACAAAGGGGTTGTAAACAATGATATTCAAGAACAACAACAAAACATGCACATAGATTTATAAATAAGTAAATATATGTACACTACCAGTCAAACGTTTGGACACACTTTCTCGTTTAATGTTTTTTTCTTTATTTTCATGGCTATTTACATTTTGGATTCTCACTGAAGGCATCAAAACGATGAATGAACACATATGGAATTATGCAGTAAACTAAAAAGTGGGAAATAAGTCAAAACATGTTTTACATTTTAGATTCTTCAAAATAGCTACCTTTTGCTTTGATTACTGTTTTGCACATTCATGTCATTCTCTTGATGAGTTTCATGAAGTAGTCTCCTGAAATGGTTTTCCAACAGTCTTGAAGGAGTTCCCAGAGATGCTGAGCACTTGTTGGCCATTTTGCCTTCACTCTGCGGTCCATCTCATCCCAAACCATCTGGATTGGGTTTAGGCCAGGTGTATTGTGGTGCTGTGGTATCATGATATTGTTACTTTTAAAATGCAAGATGTTATTATTTCATCCACCGCTGCCAGTATGAATATAGTCAGAGACAGCGGGTGTATCATTATTTGTTCTTCAGATGTTGTTGTTCAGCCTCAAGTTTAAAAAAAAAGTGCTACAAGTGGGTAACAACCTCCCCATCCTCCTCCTCCATCTCATCTTCACCTCTTCAACCTCATCCTATCTTCTCTCTACCTCACCCCATCACCCCTTTCCTCTATCACCCCCTCTATTCAACCCCACACGCCGCCCAAAAAATCCCTAAAAAAATCCCTAAAAACATAAAAAGCAAAAATATTTCTTCATGTTTCTGCACATTCTCCATGCTACTTATGACCTCTGTTTAATTACCAGCATTACTTTTCACTGTTCTATTCTAATTGTATTTTAATTCACTTGTTTCATTTCAGTGATGTGGATTAAAGCTTATTTGCAGATATACTGATGTCTGCAAATAAAAGAATGTAAATTCTCCACAATAACATCAAAAAGAAACACTTTAATCCACCATGTTTTCCTCATAAAACTCTGACCTCATGTATTATGATTATATGTGACTTTATACACTGTATGTGATTGCTACTGCTAGGAAAAGTCCACGTTTTCTTGTTTTTTGTGGCAGTTTTTTCATCACTTGTAGTCTCCTAAATCTAAATTTGATCGCAAAAATATAGACTTCTGTAATATTTTTGTGTTCATTAGAGAGATTTTTTAAATAAAGAGCCAAAGTTCATAAAGCAGAACCAGAGATATCTTAATTTTTTTTAAATCTTACACATCTTGAATCCCAAACCGCCCCCTACACACTCCCCCTACACTACCGAGTGTCACTCCAAAAGAAGTCACACTCGCAGCTGTGGAGGGCACCTATTACTGAAGGGGGAGGGTATAAATACGATCGTCAGGAATGGGACGCCCTGTCGCCTCACCGGAAAACGGAAGACGTCATTGCCATGGCAACACAAAGACGCCTACTGTCATGGCTGTAGCGCTGTGGCACAGGTTGCAACTAACAAGGATCGCTGCTGCTTCCAGAAGACGAACGCATCCCACTTTTTTTTCACTCACATCTTTTCCAATCCTATTATCTGGCATTTCAAATCCAACAAATGAATTAATGAATAAATTAATTCTGTCAGTTGTGTTCAAATTTTAAGGTGTCAGGGGGTGCACAATTAAATCAAATGTCAGCAGAGAAGAAGATTTGTTTCTTTTGTTTTATCTTTTTTCGTCACTCTTTTTGTGATGTTCTGTCAGTGTGAAAAAGGCGTGGGAGAAATAAAGGACGCATGTGGAACTTACATCGATATGTTGTTTCCTCCTCCATTTCGACGTTGCACTTCCTGAAAAAGTTGTCCAGAGTGAGCATCGATGCAGACTTGCTATTTAAATGGTAAGTATTTATATAGCGCTTTACTATACCTGCACGGTACCCAAAGCGCTTTACATGATACGTCACATTCACCCATTCACACACTGATGGCGGAAGCTGCCATGCAAGGCGCTAACCACGACCCCATCAGGAGCAATTTGGGGTTAGGTGTCTTGCTCAGGGACACCTCGAACACGACAGGGCGAGGATCGAACCGGCAACCCTTCGGTTGCAAGACGGCCACTCTACCCACTGAGCCATGCCGCCCCAGGGCTGAACAGTCCACTCTCCCTCCGCACTACGCGGTTTGGGATGGCCCTTAATATGGAGGACCCTCCGCGGGAACGCGCAAACGGAGGGGTAGTGTGTAGGGATAGTGTGTAGGGGGAGGTTTGGGATTCAGCCTATGTCATCGTTTGGTCATGTGACAAACCAGGAAGCGCCTTTTCAGAAAACACAACTTAAAATGCACGAAAGTTGACTAATGAAGAGGAATCTCATGCACGTCTCGTAAAGACAGCAAACCTAAACTATGACATGGTGTGTTAATGTTTTTATTTGCGTTAGTTTGTGTTTGTTTCCCGGAGTTTTGTAAGTGTTTTCTACTGTAATGGAGCTCACCGTGAGTCTGAACGGGAAATGGAGGTTGTCGATGTCAAACTGATTGCTGCTGCTGCCTGCACAGGTTCCCGGCTGTGTCCATTCAGCCCTCCAGCTGCAGGAATTCACCCTGGTAGGATGACTGAAACTACAAATTAGTGCTGGATATAAGAAGAAAAAATCATGTATCACGATATAGATTATTTTATATCACGATAACGATATATATCACAATATACCACAATATCACAAGTTTTTCATGGACCTGCTTTAGGTGATAGAAGAGGTTTGTTGTGTTGGCATCAGGTGCGGGAATAGTCTTGTAGCATAGTATGCATATGGCTGTCTTCTGCTCCGTGTCGGACCTCTTGAACCCAAAATGTAACCAAATCACAGACGTACCTCCTCTTTTCGATAAAGGTGTTTCTTCTTGGGCTGCCTGCGTAGCTGTCTCTGTCTCTTGCGACTCCGGGCATGAAACTTCAAACTGTTGCGTGTCCATCATTCAGCACTCATGAGTTAAGTAACGTAAAGCATGTTGTGAGAATCAACAATCAAAGAACGTAAAGCAGCGTCATGTCGCAAAACGAGAAGACAGAGTTTCTTTGCTAAAAATCTCTTTTTTTATTCTTCTTTGTTTTCACTTATATAAACTTAGAGTATACATAGTGATGTTGCAAGCCTGGTCTCCTTTAACCTAGGTAGGCTGCGGTGTGTGTGTGTGTGTGTGTGTGTGTGTGTGTATGTGTGTGTGTGTGTGTGTGTGTGTGTGTGTGTGTGTGTGTGTGTGTGTGTGTGTGTGTGTGTGTGTGTGTGTGTGTTGTAATCTAGTTTCTGTGTACTACTGCTGTATTTTGGCAGCTGGTTAAGACTGCGCGTTCATGTTAGTGCATGTGAGTACCTCCCTTTGAAACTGTTGCCCCGCCATATATAAACACTCCAAGAGAGAACTCCCACAGTGGTACTGCAAAATAAGCTAATAATTTTTTTATTGAGCTAAATGTTTTGTTTATGTTGTTTCCCTGATCTCTGTGCACTCGTTTCATTTCAGCTCACTGTGAGAGCCTCTGCTGCTGTTTTGCTGCTCTCCGATTCACACTGTAAGCTTCCTCTGCTAGCCGAGGAGGGACAGGTGAAGAGACAATAACATTACTCAAGTTGACAACAACTTGTTACAGCCATTTTACAGTTGTGGTTGGGTTTTATTTTTATTCTATTTTACTTATTTTTCTTCTCCTATGTATACAACCTGGGGGAAGGTGTGGCTGACACACCGGTCTGTTCAGGTTTGAGATGCTGGTCTCTAATGTTACATCCAGTGGTTCTGAATGTTGTGTACAGCACTTTCTCTCTCTCAGGTTAGTTGCATGCTGTCTTTCAGCTTTGCCACTAATGGTTTCCCACAGAGCCCCAGTTATGACATGACATGTTTGGCCTCTGTCTATGCTATGCTATGCTATGTTTTCAAACTGAGGAATGCTGAGTGAAGGTGGATATGTTCACATAAATTTCAGTATACTGTGATCAGGATAAGTGTGCACACATTTATGTTTCCTTTTTTTTTTTTTTTAAAGATGACAATAATTATCAAAACTACATAAAATACAAATCAAATTAAAGGGGAACTTCGGTGTTTTTCAACCTGGGGTCTGTTTTCATATGTCATTTCATACATGTGAGTGATGGAGAAATGAATTTTCGACACAGCTCCAGTATTTAGCCAGGCAGGCAGCTTCGCAGCTCAGCTAGCAGCTCAGCTAGCGAAAAGTATGGGGTGTGAGGCCCCCCGGCGTCAAAGTCCGCCCTACCGTGCTTTTTTCCCCACACTGACCAGCTCGGATAGTCTCAATGAGTGTCCCACAACATACTAGAGATGAGAAATCTCTAGTATGAAATCGCGAGAGCTCGCGCTTTCTAGCGTCCTGAGATTTGGATACAGACCACAACAAAGAGCAATCACCAGGTAATGTGGAGGTTTTCGTTCACTTCTCATCTCTAGTATGTTGTGGGACACTCGTTGAGACTATCCGAGCCGGTCAGTGTGGGAAAAAAAGCACTTTAGGGCGGACTTTGACGCCGGGGGGAAGTTTCCCCATACTTTTCGCTAGCTGAGCTGCGAAGCTGCCTGCCTGGCTAAATACTGGAGCTGTGTCAAAAATTCATTTCTCTATCACTCACATGTATGAAATGACATATGAAAACAGACCCCAGGTTGAAAAAAAGCGAAGTTCCCCTTTAAGTGCACAGTTTACTGCACACATTAGTACTTAGCCAAGGAATGGAGTGGAGTTCTATGACGACTGGCGTATGTTTGTCCTTCTGTTAGTCTGTCTGTCTGTATGCAACATTACTCAAAAATGGACAAACGGACTTGGATGAATTTTTCAGGGAAGGTCAGAAATGACACAAGGACCATACGAGGCAGCTTATAGTCTGGATCCACAGATTTGTTCAACATTTCTGTATCAATGTGAGATAGCTCCATAGTGTCACTGGAACTATGAAAACAAGTGAACACGACCTCAGTGGCCTAGTTATGATCATATGATTGCGACAAATTGACCCCTGTGGACTTACTGGGACTTATCCGTTGGAAATCATACAACTGAGCAGTCTTGGCGGAGTACTGCGCTCTCTGAGTGTTTTTCTTGTTAATATTAGGCTATATTCTTAACTCTCCTACAACATCCATGGGTGTTTTAAAGTCTCTACTTAAATGTATTAATTAATTTATTCATTCAGTTACAGTACATATAATTTTATTTATTTAATTTTATTTGTTTCATTACATTTCTTCCACTGTCGTCCCCTAAAGACATACAATGACCTCCTAAAGTACATCCCTAAAGCTTACCCTTCTGAATGACTGCCTTTTAAAAAAGAGATCAAATACATGTTAAATGTAAAGTGAGATGGACTGAGGTCGACTTGTACCAACAGGTGAAGTCAGCATGAGGTGGAGGAACCACACATCTCTCTACTGATGCGGACCAAACAGTAGCAGATGTCAGAGTTGCGATAGAAAATCTTTCTATCCTCAATGGATGTTCAAAAGAAACAAAACTCTTCCATAGTATTCAGCTCATGCTGAGATCTCAAATATACGGTGATGTGTCTAATACGGTGGGAGAGTTGAAAAATCTGAAACTGTGTTTGGGTTTGTCCACTTACATGCTAGGTAATTGTATTTGTAGTTATCTGTGTCGCATAAACAAATACCAGAACATCTGCATCACATTTGAGGCCGCAGACACCTCAGTTTTTCTGCACTACACACTGTAGATGACATACTTCTTCAGAACACTGAAATAAAACAGTGTAACACATCTCCGTTGACACGTAACTTCATTTACAAGCTTTACTGTGTCTATTAACAGAAGAACAATGAAGCCTGCTGTTGTAACTATGCTGTTATAGACTAATCTTGAGCATATTAATTGTAATTAGCCATGCAAAGCAAACAAATGCATGGTGAAAAAACCCCCAATTTTTTTAAACAACTTAACAATGTAGTGCAACATATTTGTAACTTAGACTGAACAAAAATGTCTTAAATATTGTTCCTGTAGAGTTTTATTTATAACAGTGTACAGAGACAAGCTGCATTGCATGTTGGTCGAAGATGATCATACGCTACATTTCAGTGTACCTCGTGACAATTTTGCCCTGCATCATGTAGTGGATGGCATGAGAAGTTGCGAATTTGAACTGCAGTACAAAAAGTCCGATGCAGTGGACTATATAGTGGGCGAGTGGATGCTCTGAACAGTGCTTGAAACGTTATCTCTGCACTCCAAAGATAACAGTACAGCAGCCCTTGATAAGAAAGAAGGGTGATCTGTCAGAAAGAGCAGACCCTCAATTACAGAGCTCTCTGACAGCGAACAGAATCAAACCAATGAGGGCCTGCTGGTGGAAAACAGAGATCCAGAGTAACTAAACCAACATGGAATTAATTATGGAGTTTCCATGAGTGAAGATTTGGAAGTGAATGACATATTACCCCGGGGTGGTCTCCAAACTTTGGGTGAAGGCTCTGAGGCAGTTATTATTTTAAGTGAGGCTGACAGGCTGGATATAGCTGTGGATGACCCAAACCTTGAAACAGTCATTTCAACAGGAGAGGGTGACGCACCTTATCAAACAGTGGATAAGTCACTGTCTGCTGCCTGCAGCAGGGGAGACTGATGCTGAACTCCTGAATGGTAATCTTGTCCTGTAATGCTGTTTGTAAGATGAAGTTCCTGACCTGCCCAGTGCCTTTAAAGATCCAGAAATGACAGCTGAGGTCACCATGAAAAATGCACTAAGTGGAGAGCTTGAAATGAGTAAAGTACAATGGTGGAAAAAAGTTTTCGGAGACCCTAAAATTTTACACAATCTCAAATACTATCATGAAATTGTCATTTCATTGCCATCTTTTTTGTTGTGAAAAGCACTAATTTAATTGTAATTGGAGAACTAAATGGTATGTCACTGTCTGTGTTGGCCGGCAGCTATTTTATTTTTTTGTATTATAGGTGTGTGTGAGTGTATATACTGTATGTGTATATGTGTGTGTGTGTGTGTGTGTGTGTGTGTGTGTGTGTGTGTGTGTGTGTGTGTACATGTATATATATGCATGCATGTATATATGTAACTATGTGTGTGTGAAACTATGTGAAAATATATATATTTTCATGTTTCTTTGTAGTTGTTGTTTTTAAGTTCACTTTTTTGCAATTGATTTCTGGGGATAAAGGGGCAGACATAATAAGACTTGAACCTTCACAGACATTTTTTGTTTATTATTGACAAGAAAAACGCACAAGTTTCAATGTGTCAGTTCTCAACATTGTCGGTATCAAAGTCAGCAAAGTCAGTGTTCAAAACTGAACAAAAATAAATAAACCATCACATCATCAAATTAAGATTTAGTAGTCCTGCCATTAGCAGGCAGTAGAGCTCTAATCTTGGCTGGCATGTTCCTCGTGAGCCTTATCTTGTCCCATTCTTCTTGCATTATTGCTTTTAATTCTTCAATTTTTTTTGGTTTACGCCTAGAACCAGATCTTTTGATAATAAATCACAGACTTTTAATGGGGCTCTTGTCCGGGGATTGAGCTGGCCACTCTAAAACCTGGATACTGTGCTCCTGCAGCCATGTTCTCCTGGCCCTGGATGTGTGCCAAGGAACATTATCTTGTTGTAACATCCAGTGTTGACCTTGACGGAACAGAGCACGTGCAGAAGGGAGAATATGGGTTTGGAGAATGGCACAATACCATCAATGTGCCATCACAGACAGTGCGATGACCAACACCAGCAGCACTCATGCATTCCCAAACCATGATACTGCCTCCACCATGCTTGACAGTAGGCTGTACATGCTAGAGATAAAGCTTCCCCTGGCCGTCTGTGTACCCTCACATTAGCAGGTGGAAGATAAGGCTGGAAATTGGACTCATCTGACCACAGAATCCTCTTCCAGTTCCTGACTGTCCAGTTCTTGTGTGCTTGGGCCCAATGACGCTGGGCTAACCTCTGTCTCTCATTGATCATGGGCTTCTTGACAGCCTTGTAGGACCTGAAACCATGATCTAAAGGTCAGCCATGTAGAGTGTGGGTGGAACACTGGACACTAATTTGGTTTGATCACTGCTGTTGAAGCTCCTGTGATGTCATTCAGCGGTTTTCCCTGCACATGCGGATCAGGATGCGGTCATTTCTTGCTGAAGAAACCCTTGGATGCCCAGATCTTGGTTTGTCTTCCAAGCTGTTTCTCTGTATTTTTGCAGATTGTATCCAACTGCTGAAGGACTGCATCTACACTTCCTGGCTATCTGGCAGCAGCTGTACCCTTCATGGCTGAAAATCTGTATTTTCAGACATGCTTCCTGCGTTAGGTTCCTTGTTTTAGCTATTTTTGTCTCTGAAAACTTGTGCTGGCTTTATAAAGACAGAAAACACAGCAACAAAAAATGTATCTTTTAATAAAAAGCATGACATTCATTAGTGAATCACTGGTACCAAAGTGACCCAATACTCAAAATTTCTTGTGTATCTTTATGGGACCGATTAATTTTAAGTTTTAAATTCCTCGTTTAGGATTTGTTTAGTATTTTGGCTTTGACTGTACTAAAAGAAATTGTACTTGAAGACCTAAGAATGATTCTTAATGCAATATTTCCCAAATGCACGGGGTGTCGGAAAACTTATTTCCAGCATTGTAACTCATCTATTATGAGACAAAATTTGGGATTTTTACGATAACTGCACAAAAGGAGTGGAAAGCCCCTTCATAAAGTATGACTTTTCAGTTGCACGAGTGTTTGTAGTAGTATGGAAGCAAGCAGCGAAACTCCCAACACCAGTCCTGGAAGAAGTACTTTATGGTTCGACAATAGAATTCTCCTTTGCTGCATGCATCACAAGAGGAAAGAGCTGTCTGAACTATTGGATGGACTCATGCACATGATGCACATGAAGCAAGCAAATCCTTACCAAGAAAACTCCCTGTTTTAGAATAAAGTAATCATACAGGCCCTGATGTACTGTTTTACTTCTATAGTTAGTCTACTGTCACTAGATGGTCCGCATTATTTCAATGCACAAAAAAACCTGCAAAAACATGGAACATTTCAGCTTCTCAAGATGGCAGCAACAGTTTCTTGTTACCAAACAGGCACACTGGGGCAGCTGATCACAACACAGCTGATCAGATCACTTTGAAAAATCAAAGCTTTTCTGCACAGATTTTTTACACACCAATGTGTAATAAAGTTGTCACAACAGCTATCCAGATTCGTGTAGTGTTCCCACTGAGCTCACTGTGGATGACGGATGCTATGCAACAGTAAGGTGAACAATGTCATAGCTACTTGTTAGGCTGGTAGGTTTTGAAAGGTTTATTTTTTAAGTGGTGTAGTTCTATGCGCCTCATCTGCTCTTAAAGTGTTAGCTGTCACTGCCCAATGGTAAAGTTAATGCAGATGGCTGTTCTGACATCAACATCTAATTAATTTAGCCTGTTTTACCTCATTATTGCTGTTGGTTGTACTAATACCTGCAGAAACCAGAGCGTGAACCTTGTCTGATGGGCTAAAGGTGTTTAAAGCTGTTTGGTTTAAATTACACTATATGGTCGTTTTCTGTTTACTTTTTCAACCCTGTTACTGTTGTTGCATACATAAATCCAACCTTTTTTATTATTTTTTTAACTAAACTACAATGTATTTTGCAAATAACCTTTAATAAACTGGTTAGTTGTGTACAAAATTAGTATTCCATCTCTGCTACAGTCTTACAATTATCATCCACCTCATTCACCTCGCACTTCTTTACCATACAAAGACCTATGTCAGTTTAATTGCTCTGCTCTATTCACTTTCTTTATCTTAGCTCTGGAGACACAAAGGAGACTAATGACACAAACAATATCATTAGACAACAAGATTTAATGGCACTAGATGTACTTATTTGATCAACAATAGCTCTCTGATTACACTGTCAGTCTTGTGAGGACTAATTCAGGAGATCTTTTTTCTATATATTAATCATCTATTCATAATCAGTTGCTTATATGTTTTTTCAGAGAAGTAAAATGTTTCTATACTGTCAGGTCTTAACTGACCAGTGCTTCCAGCTTAGCACATGTGCGTGTATGTTACATAAGTAGGGTCAAACATTTGGCCCGCATGAGTAATTGGGATTCCAGTCTGAAGAGGCTACAACGTAAAGAATGTAGACTTTTTGATATGGTCACAAAGTCTTCCATTGGCTGTACATGTTGAATCATTCAAAACAAGCCAATAGAAGAAGAGTTTTGTTTACTGTCATACTTTTAAAAAACCTTTGTACTATCGGGGATCTGGACAAATTCTTCTTTCCTTCCTGTTGAAATGGATTGAAAAATTACCAACAACCAGCAAAGTGTGTATGTCCTAAGGTCATAGAAGTCATAGTGGTTTTTCCACCACACCCTGTGTTCTTGTTGTCTTGTTGAGTTGTTAAGTATAAATAAATTGTCTGTATTATCGTTTGTAGTACGTTGTGCACATTGCTAGGTTATGTCATCAGTAACACAAGTCACGTTCTTCAACTGTTTCACACAACCAGCCTACATCTGTGCAATTAAATCAAGGTAAATTGTAATGTGTGATGTTTACGATGTCTACGGTGCTTGCTGTGATCACGATATGTTTAGTTGGATGATTTGAAAGAAGCAAATAAGCAAAGCAAACTAAAAGAAACTGTGACAGAGCTTCGTCCAAAAAGTCACCAGTAAGAAGCCCATCATCCTGCGGTTTTGCTGGAAGCATGTTTCAGGGCTTGATGCAGCCAAATGTCTCTCACAGCCACATTCTCTGTGTCTGCGTCAATTCATACAAGCCTGGGGCGGCCCCTACAGCGCTCCTCTGCTTCCACAAAGTAGCCCCTCAATAACTTTGGTCACTGCTGGTGAAGGTGTCCTGCAGCCAAATGACCTGTCAATGCAGAAATTAGTGCATATGTTATATGGCTTCTGTTTGGGTTCCTGTGGGATACAAAATTAGGTCCCTGGGGAAAGTAATGCCTTCCTCTGAAGTGTCTGGTCTTGCAAGCTTAGGAGTTGAAGAGAGAGACGAGGGTCTTTACTGATTAAAAAAAACTTTGCTATATGGGTCAGTGACGTTTTCTGGTTTCAAAACACAAAAAAAATAAAAACAGCAAATAATGTAACTTTTGACTTTTAAACTATGCATCAACATGTCTATTTTATTTTTCATCAATGGCTCCTTTCAAAAAATATCACCAAATTTGTTTTTCTCTGTATTATATGTAACAAATCGCCTGAAATGTCATTTGGTCTAACAGCACTTGTATCTAAAATATTTTTAAATGAATATCAGAAATATTAATTTTTGGATTCTGAAATGCAAATGTTGTTTTATTATTTATAGTTATTACTAAAGCTATTTACAGATTTTGACAATAAATATGATTTACAGATGTTTTTGCGATACATTGTATACTATATATCATCTCT
This sequence comes from Acanthochromis polyacanthus, assembly GCF_021347895.1. Classification (NCBI taxonomy): domain Eukaryota; kingdom Metazoa; phylum Chordata; class Actinopteri; family Pomacentridae; genus Acanthochromis; species Acanthochromis polyacanthus. The sequence goes on along the minus strand of NC_067115.1, from coordinate 35,742,884 downwards.
CGCCACTAAAATATATTACAAAAAATGCAAATTTGCTTCAAATAAATTCAAAATGTATGGTATGTTCACTTTTTCCCTTTGCTTTCTCTATGTGGTTCAAATGTACAAATAATTATGAATTTAATCAAAAATAGTTGTGTTTGACTAAATGACATACAGTGTTAGACGAAATGACCAAACTATTATAACAGCAATAAAAGATAACACAAATATTGACCAAGTATTTATTTAAGAATTTATTGATTCAGAACAAGTAAGTTTATCTTTTAACAACTAAAAAATTAAAATGTTTGCAAAATTTTTTGAAATGTATAATTTTTTTTTTAAATAACAATTAACTTTTTTTTTTTTTTTCAAATTCATGTATTCTACACAAGAAAACAAATGCTTAGCTTATATTTTAAATAACTAATGTTCAACAATTCATTTGGAATGATAAAATTAATCTTTGAATATTTAAAAGTTTTTTTTCTCTCTAAAAATTTACATAAACGATTAACAAAGCAACATTTGCCTCTTACACAGTGAACCAGATACTGAACAGGTTATTTTAATCAAACTGAAAGAAACCGATTCCAGTCCTCATCAGATAGCCTGGAGCTTCGACTCGTTAAGGGCTCTGGCTCTGAGATTCTTGCTTTTAGATCTGACCTGAAGTAGAAAATAACGTCAGCCACTTGAGGCCAAACAAAGTTGTTTCTTCTTCCTGATTGCTGCATGCAGGACACTTCGACTTCTTCACCAAGAACTTTCAATACTTGCCCCACAAATGGCTTTCCTTCATATGACACTATGACCATCTTTCCAGCTAAGTCTTCATCACTGTCCTCTTTACTGGAAAAGGAGCTGACTTTCATTTCAAATTCACAGGGCTCACCACACTCACAGACAACTCCATTACGATGGCAAAAACATGACACGTCTCTGAAAGAGATTTTTCCTGGAGTAGTAGCACTTGCAGTCACTTGATGAATTGCCAAAGTGCCTTTCACAACAGGTAATTCTTCTGGCACTGCTTCATCAATTAAGGAGATATCCTCTTCTGATATCCAGAAGAATTCCACATTGGAATCTGACTTCTTCAGAAACTCAAATAAGTCTTTTGGATTTTGGAGATCACCTCCCTGTAGAACAAAGGTGTCTGCCCCTCTTTTAACGGATCCACCAACGCCATCTGGAGCGCCTTTGCCGTGGGACTTTTCTGAGTAGTTCCAGGTGATGTTCTCAATTCCACGCAGAAACGGTAAGGTGCTCATGAGGTAGAAGTTCTTTCTATTACGGTATTGAGTCAATGGTCCATCGCTCATGAAATGTAATGTTTTTATTTTCTTGTTGCTCAGGACCTCATCAAACACAGGCTTCAAGTGTGCCCATACAGCACGCTCATCATGACGTAGGCTATTAGAAATTGTTGCATAGGCCTTTGTATTTTCAGCTGTATAGACCATGCATGTGTGCACGGTTGCCTGTTGCCTACTTCCTCCAAAATGAAACGCCTGAACTTCAACATTCATTTTACATGCATAGTTCTCTGAAAAATCCATGTGGACTACAGCTTCATCATTTTGAAGCGTGTTCTTGAGGAACCTGCATTGCTCTGCCTGGTGTATCCAAATATAGTGATGTTTAGCCAGGGAGTCCAGCTTCTCATTGAAGATTTTTAAGAGATCGCCCCAGGTTCCAGTGAAAGCCTTCTTCACAAAATGGGTGTACGTTTTTCCTTCTGTGGAAACACGCTCCTTGGTCCATTGGTACCATGAAATAGTTTCAGAGTTGTTTGGTACTGCTAACTCTATATCATTGTAACAGCACTTGGCACACTGCCGAAACATACACTTCTTGTTCTTCAGATCACACACAATATGGGACAGGGCATCAGTCATGCTTTTGCTTCCCAAAATGCCATTTTGAAACATTTTCTCGATAAGTAAAGTGAGATTTTCATGGTCATAGCAGGCACAAGTATTGCGATCTCGACTTTTAGGTTCGGTGACATAGAATGGGCGCAGACGAACAAACTGTCTGTATGATAATTTACCAGCTTCTTGACAATATTCTTTGTGAAGTTCTTTCAGTGACTTCACAAGAACTCGACGTTGCTCCTTGACCTTATTCAGAGAAATTGTATCTTTCTTGCCGGGTAAGAGTCGGCTGTTCTCATCACGTGTCAGAAATTCCTTCACACTTTCTCTTTTTCCATAAATCTTTTTTTTGCTTGACTTTTTGTCTTTCTTTGTTTTTTTCTCTTGTTTTTTAATACGCTCCATTTTCTTGCTCAACTGAGCTGTTCTTCTTTTTGCTTTGTAAAGTTTCTTTTTCAGCTCTTGTATTTCCTCTCTAAGTTTCTGTTTTTCTCTATCATGACGAGTCTTCTTTTTCTTTTCTTTCACTGAAACATCTGGTGTAGAGGAGCATTTTGGCTTTTCAAATGACAAAGATGGCTCCTCAGATGGTTGCTGTGTAGAGTTTCGGGATGAATCAGATGATTTAAGACACATATTTGATGGCGTCTGGTGAAGCTGAAAGGACATTTGAGATTGTTCTGGTTGGTCAAGGCAGGGGAGATCTTCTATTGAATCCACTGACTGTAAAGTGAGATTGCAAACAGCTTCTTCCTGTTTTAAACGTTTCCTGTGTTGTCTTTGATTGTGTGCCCATTGTGTCCTTTTGTCTTGAGCTTTTGATGCAGGCAGTTGTGAGATTGGAATGTAATTATTGTGTCCAGCTTGTTTCATCTGTTGATACCTGCAAAATTTGCATATAGTTATTTTATTTATTTTATTGAAGCAGATAATCAAATTTTTACGAAAACGGTTAAAATATTTATCAATTACAAACTACAATGTAGTTTATTTATTTACTGTTGTTTATGAAATTATGTATCAATACCTTTGCCTTCTGTTCTCCAGCATTTTCTCTCTAGCAGCAGGATCTGCATTGATCTTTGCATAGTAACGTGCAAATCGTTCTTTGTTGGATAGAGGCATCTGTTAAAATGTAAAAAAAAAAAAAAAAGGCTTTACTACTTGTCATAGATAACAATTCTTTACATAAGTTAATATTATAAAATATTGTAATTTATACTAACAAAGCACTTTTACTTTAGTAGATTTGTTGCAATTCTAGTTATATTCTACTTCAGTAAGAAAATGGAAGAAGACCTATTCAATATAGGTCTTCTTCCACTATAAACAGCAAAGCTAATGCTAACATAATATGTAGGTTGTACAATATAAATCTCTAAATCAAACTCTTTGGGTCTACCCTAAGAGATAGATTAAGAGACAAAACTTGATATATATATATATATATATATATATATATATATTTTACAGAGTTTCATAGATGTGGCTACAACTGCTATGTGTAGGCTAATGCTAGGTTACATGCTATGCTAATGCCTGAAATAGCTTCAAAAACAAGGATTGTGCTCTGTCAACATTGCAAACATTAAAAAAACATAAATAGTGTTATTTCTGTTACCTCTTCGATGCCGTTGTTTAGTCTTGAGTGTGGGAGCTGGTCTTTTACAAAATTATTCTTCAAGCAAAAACAGACATGTCTGCTACTATGCTGCTGTTAGTGCCTTGGCTTAAGGGCTATGGTCAAGTTGATCAATGGTCCTTCGAGCTACAGTATATTTTATTAAGTATAAATGGGTGAAAGCACAAATGATGCAAACGATGAACTGTGATTTTTTTCATAGTAAAGTAAATATATATTTTTAATTTTTGTTATGGCCCAGTTTCCGTTTCCTTGTCAAAGTAGCACCTGAACCCTGTCATATGAAAAATATGTATATTAAATATGTTTTATTTTATTTTATTTTTCTGAAATAAAATACCAAAAATATATGTTGTAAATATTGATAATAAACCACTTTATTATCATTTGATCTATCAAAATATCAATAGCACAAATGTTTGACCGAATGACTTATCGTTAGACCGAATGATGATTTTCCATATTTTCATTCTGAATAGGCAACAAATTGGCTGCTATGAGCAAAACATTACGCTAGCATCTTTGTAATATTTTCACTTTAATACCAAACTAATTACAATTATAAAAAAACAATATTAAATACTTTTTTTTTTGTTAGACCAAATGACACGCTGATTTGTGACACATTCGATTTATCTCTGAAAACGTCACAGTAACATAATTTAAAAACAAAGTTTTAAACCTATTTCCAGGCTGTCAAGCCATCTGGGTTCTTCTGAATACTGACGTCACACAGCCCTTGGCCTGTGACATCATATTATTGCTTAAAATAGCCCTTTATTATTGTTTGACAATATGACATCTATGGAAATTGCCTTTCAAGGACAAAAGTATATTGGATTTTATTCACACATTTGAACATTTTCCTCTTTATGCAATTTAACACCATCTTGTCAAGACTCATAAAATTATGCCCCTCAAAAAATTATTTTTTTTTATACATTTTTATTGTTTTTATTAACAATTGACTTAAGTGAAAACAAATTAGGTTCGTTTGACGATATGACATTTTGGCTCTTTATGACACAACAAAAATGCTATAATTATATAATTTATGCAATAATCTAAATGTACACTTTAATTATGATGGGCTTTTAACATTTTTACCAATTTTACATTTTCTTCTCCATAACAAAAACATCTGTGGCTCAAAGACATAAAAACATGAACGTCACGTCACTGACCCACATACATTTTGTATACACTGACCAGTTTAGGGTAGTTATACCACTGTCCAAATAAAACGTCCTTGTTCTTAATATTCTATTCAAATGCCTCTCACTAATAATGATCCCTTGCAATGCCCAATATTTGAGAATGTATTTGTAACTCATTCCACAGCCGAAAATAAAATTCTATCAAGTTATCTCTGTCCCAAACTGCAGGTGCAGGTTATTTTCTGGAGTCTACATAGGACCTGGATCATGTCCAGGGTACAGCTATTTTGTGGGCATAAATATAGCTACAGTGCCTAGAAAAAGTATTTACGTCCCTCGGAAACTTTCGTCTTTTATCCCTATAAACATTAATAATTATTCATGGTCAATTTAATTTACCTATTTTGACAAGAATTTGCCAAAAAAAGACTGAAAGTCAAAGTGAAAATGTCTTTCTAGAAAGCACATTTTCTCCCATGTCCCAGTTCTCTTGCAGACTGAATCAAGTTGTTATCCAGGATTCACGTTGTTGCATTCATTTTACCATCTAAATTGACACGTTTTCTAAGGTGTGCTGCCAAGAAGCATCCCCACATGATGATCAGTGTTGCCAACTTAGCGACTTTCTAGCTAAATCTAACGTCTTTTTAACCCTTAGATGCATGGCCAACCAATACCTACACTCTTCCATGGGTGGGGTCAAAAATGACCCCAATTGAAATCAATGCATTTTTGCAATAAACTTGAGACATTTCTTTCATGTTGGTTAGACATTATATATTTTGTTCAACAAAAGAGTATTTTCAGTTTTGATATGTTCTGTCTTCACTTTTAATTCAAATTTTATCACATAACAATCACTGAAACGGTATCAAAACATGTTTAATCTTCCTCCGTATTTTAAAACAGACAGAGGGACACATAAATTAACATTCAGTAACAATAATCAATAATATTCATAACAATCATAACATTCAATAACATTCATTCAACATTCATGTTCAGACACAAACATGTCTCTTCTCACTCTTCACAGCTTTCACAGACTATTTTCTTGTGGCTGTGACCATTGCAGACAGGGCTTTTGCATTTCCAACAGAAGTTGGTGGCTTTGCGGTCTTCGCACACACACACACTAACCCATTAGGTAGCCTATTATATGATCATCGATTATTCAGTGGTGTGTGTGTGTGTGTGTGTGTGTGTGTGTGTGTGTGTGTGTGTGTGTGTGTGTTTGCGTTAGCTAACAATACTTTAGCTATCAATCCTGTTAGCTAAGATACTGTGTAATAACAGTGCAACAACAGTGTATGAGTGTATGTGTATGCTTGCGTGCATGCATGCGTGTGTGTGTGTGTGATTGTGTTAGCTAACAATACTGTTTGCTAATAATAATGTTAGCTAACAGTATTGTTAGCTAGCAGTATTGCTAGCTAACCACAAACTAGGCAAATTTCACAGACATTCACATAAAATTCACATATTCTGTCAATGAAAAATAAGCTCATAAATGGAGATAATACTTACATGTATAATGCTGTGCAAAAATGACCTCCTAGGTGGTGGAACTGCTGACATTAGTTGTATGGGGGACAGTAAATGTTTATTTACACTAACAGTTGCCAAGAACCAATGTTAAGTGAAATATCCCATTGGAAATACTTGGGGTCATTTTTGACCCCGCCCATGGAAGAGTGGGGTACTGATACAAAAACTGAATTTTTTTTAAATTAATGAAAAAATGAATAAAAATGCAAATGGCATCATGTCACAAACATGTTTTATGAGGAATACCTGGAATATGAAAATATAATATCTTAAAGATATTAAGGAACAACAACCTCTGGGGTCAATTTTGACCCCACCTATGCATCCTAGGGTTAAAGCTCCTAGTGACTTTTTTTTGTCAAAAGCGACTAGCGACAAATCTAGCGACTTTTTCTGCCATTTTGGAGACTCTGATAGGAAAACTTGGCTCATTCTGCAGTTACTGTTTTCAACAAGCAGCAGGTGCTGCTGTGAGCTTCTCCCCCTCCCAGAGCACAGGCTGTCAGTCCAGTAACTCCACAGCAGACCCAGTGAGGGGAGACCCACATCACTCCGCAGCCAGACGACAGATGAATTGCGCATGCGCAAAGTCACTACAGATCCCATCCAGACTTACTGAGCCATATAAACGAAAATGTTTCTTCACTGTCATGCTAAAATAAACCACAACATTTTGCCTCTAATACAAAAACATATTTTGAGTGTTTTATATTCACTTTTTGGTCTCTTCCACAAAGTTATTCCTCTCTTCTACAACGTTGATTACAATTACATGCAAACTGGGAAATATGCAAATTAGGCGATGGCGTCATTTAGCGACTTCTAGCGACTTTTAGGACTGAGGAGTTGGCAACAGTGATGATGATGCTACCACCATGCTTCAGAGTGGGGACAGTGTGTTTGTAATGATGTGCAATGTTTGGTGTCCACTAAACATAGCGTCTAATCTTATAGGGAAAAAGATAATTTTTTACCAAACAACCTTCTTCCAGTTGACCTCAGAGTCTCCAACCTGCCTTCTGGGGAACTCTGCGTCAAGATTTAATATGAGTTCATGCACAGTCTCTGCCATTTCTGCTGCTAAAGCTTATAACTGCTTCAGAGGAGTCATAGGTGTCTTGGTGGCCTCTCACTAGCCTCACTCAGTTTTTGAGGGCGACCTACTCAAGGCAGATTTACCTATGTTTCATGTTCTTTCACTTTTTTAATGATAGATATGACAGTACTCAAAGGGATAGTCAGTGACTTACAATTTTCTTTTATCCAACCCCTGACTGAGTTATTCATTTTTGTTGGACATCATATCTGGGCTCCATAGTTTCTGCCTGGTCACAGATGCAGCCTCAAGTCAAACAGCGTGATTGAGTCACTATGAGATATCAGGTGACAGGTTCAGTCGTTCCAGGAAAAGGCCTCTGCTACTGATGCTCCTGTTTTGTTTGTTTGTTTTTCTGTGAGGAGATCTTTTGGAATTGTGCTTCTTGTCTCATCTTCATCTCCGTTGGGAGATTGGCCATGTACTTCAGGGTGGTGATTCATAACTGATCCTGGGAGGCAAAGAAGCACAATTAGTTGTAGAACATGACACCTGGCACCATCTGAAAAGAAGCCCAAAATAATTCAAGATTGGTCCTTCAAATAAGAAGTGAGGTGATTTTGTTAGAAAATGACAAAGTCTGTGTAGTGTCAAGATCAGGTGGATGGATGAACAAAACACGACACTTTAGTGTGGAAGAAAAGCATTTGTTTGGAAATAATGGTGTTAGAAATGATGTTCATTCTGTCAACAAGAAGTAGAACAAAAAATAATTATTGACTGCTTATTTTTAATAGAAAAGAAATTAAGTCAGTGAATTAGAAATACACTGTGATAATTTATTCTGTATAATATAGATTTTAAATCCTGGTCTCTAAAGACTGGACTAAAGTCTGGACACATAGGAAATCTCATTAACTATGCTTTTTTTGCCTCCACAGATTAAATATGGCTTTGTGGGAAGACGAAAGAGTTGAACTGGTACTTCTCAGTGGATGTAAAGGATGGACATATTGAAAGAAAGCAGATTAATTTAATGTATGTCATCCAAGGAGGATTCTGCTCGGCTTTTCCATGGAAAAGTGGTTTAAAAGTTTGAAGAAATGGGCAGCGTCATAGACAAACCCCATTCTGGACGGACAAATGTATCAGCCGTAACTAAAGGATTGGTCATGAACATCCCCAAACAATCACTTCCCTCACCTTAACCCTATCTTTTGATATGTTCATCCTTCATGTCCACTGAGAAGTACCAGTTCAACTATTTCTTCCTTCGATAAAGCCATATTTAAATTGTGGAAGCAAAAATATTGCAGTTAATTATAGCTATAAAGAAATATGGCTGTCAACTGTGTATCAAACTGACTTCTGCACAACACAACTGATGGCCCCAACCTCATTAAGAAGGCAAGAAATTCCAGATTAGCCATGACAAGGCACACCTATGAAATAAAAACCACTTCAGGTGAATGCCTCATGAAGCTCATCCAGATAATGCCAAGAGTGTGCAAAACAGTAATCAAATCAAAGGGTGGCTATTTTGAAGAATCTAAAATATGAAACGTGTTTTGAATTAATGCACACTTTCTTTGTTAACTACATAATTCCGTATGTGTTCATTCATAGTTTTCTTTCATCGTCCTTAGCTTCAGTGAGAATCTACAATATAAATAGTCATGAAAATACAGAAAAAAAAACCATTAAATGAGAAGGTGTGTCCAAACTTTTGACTGGTAGTGTATGTGTCCAGACGTTCGGGACACCTTGTAGTTCCATAAAATATAATTAATTTAACTGTGTCCTTCATTTTGTGGCTTTTATTTAGGTGAAAATTAAATAATAAATGTTTGAAATAAAATTCACATTATTCTGGACAAATAAAACACAATCATTCTATTTATGCAGTTCCAAATAGAGAGAATATTGAGTGAACCATCCTAATTTAATCAGGTAGTTTTTAATTGAAATGCAGTTCTTTACTGAATTCAATAACTAATCATGAAGCCACATTTCATTAAATGAAGAGCGAGCTGTCAGCACTTCCCTCCAAACATTTTGACCTTTTATTAAATGTCCACAACATTAAAGGCATTATGGAGGATGTTTTTTATTGTTTAATTTGTCTGATTCACATAAAATGAATATACTGACCTTTAGTGGACTTGTATGTATGGTTTCTAAAAAAATGAAAAATTAAAAAAAATAACTGTTGACATGGCAGGACCTCAAAAACATCAGCCAATCATTGCGCTCGGACCGAGGCGTTTGGTTTGCTCCCTTTCCTGTCAATCAAAAATCTTCTGGCTCAGGCCTAGTTATGTAGATTACGTACGCCTTGGACTTACGTGTTTTCCGTATGTGTTGCTTTAGCTGGCGACTTGTTTTGCTCATCTTTTTTGACATAATGACAGATCAAGATCCAGGGGGATCCAGCCGTAAAAGAAAGGCATTTTTTGATGTCAGAGAAAATAAAAGACAACTGGATCGCGAGAATGCAAAAACATAAGTGATTATTGCCGAGTCATTTGGGCGATGGCATCAGCTCAAGCAACAAATGGACCTAAAGACAGATGCCTTGGTTGCTAAATTCCTTCTGGACAGGAAAAATGTATTATTGTATTATACTGCGGCTGTAGGCAACTTAACGAGTCCTACGCAAGTTTCTGGAGGGGGGCGTTTCTTCGTAAATCTTAAGAGGGGGGATGTTAGCGGGGGGTGAGGGAGAGGTTGTATCTGCGCATGCTACGTTTAAAGTCGTATGAAATTAAATCTCCTCTAATGCCTTTAAGGTCACATGCAACTGAAGCTGTTTGTGAACTATGTCCTTGCACAATGAAAGTTTGACGATATAAAAATGACAAAGAAGACACAACATGTACGGCCAAAGCACATCAAAACTAGACAATGGAAATGTGAATCGGTACAGGTGTTGTTGCATCTAATATTTGTTTCTTCTCTGCAGAAGACTCTGGTACACCAGGCATTGGTGAAGCCTTGAGCTGTGCAGTCTATTCTTGCAAGTGCATTAGTACAGTATATAGAAGTAGAAAAAACAGTAACAGAACAGTCCTGTGATGCATTAGCAATTTTAAACTTGTTTTTATTACCTATGTAAGTAAAAGAGCTTTCCAGGGCAGCGAAGAACAAAAACTAAAGAGATGAGTTGGTGTTCACTGAGGTTTGCCTTTCTTTGTTCAAGTAACTGTTAATACATCAAAGTGTAAGCAGTTCGTTTGTACTGTAGATGATACTGACAGCGTACATTATTTTCCTATAAGATACGGAGCAAAATGTCTTTTGGTCTTTTTCACCTTCTAATCAGGCCACTTTGATATGATGTGATGTGAAATGAAATCAACTGAGCAGTGATGTCATGATTAGTGTGTGGAAATCAGCTCAGCCTGTCAATCATCTTGCCATCATCGCACCCATCAAAGCCCCGGAGAAGTGAAAGCCAAGGGCACAGTGATAAGACTGACAGAGGAGGAAGATGAGGGAGCGGGAGAGGGACTATGAAGCTGAGGAAGAGGAGGGGGGAGTTTATGAAAAAGGCTTGTTAGAGGGGGAAAGAAAAGAAAATATAAATTCATGAAATTATAAATTCGTAGTGATTACAATATTCAAAATCTTCGGGGCTTATTATACTGTCAGTCACAGCGGGGTTTAGCTCCTAATCTGATCCCAAACAGAACCCTAAATCCAGTCATTTTCATTCCTCTGCTCGCTCACTAATGTAGGCCGCTAAGGACCGACGTACATACTGCTGGCACAAATCTTTAGCGCTGATCACAAACGTCTCCTTAAGCTCATTCCTCTGCTGGAAACACAATGTACCTGTCAGTGGGTAATTTGAAGGGCATCCGATGAAACAAAGGATCGGCTTTTTCGATGTAACACGTGTGCTGAAAGTATGTTTTTGCTCTGAGCGACATGTGCTTCCCCCGTGCATGCTGTTTCCTACATGTGAAGCCCCAGTGGGAGACAAACTCCAAACTCAGCATCACCTACATGTTCTCGATGCAAGGTGACACTGGCATCAAGTGGGATGACACAAGAGCACTTGCAACTGGTCAGCAGCATTGACAGTCATGTTGGGCAAACGAACAAGGTTTTCTATATGCTAATGTGGATATTTTGCTTCGTATCCCATTCTAAGGATTTACTGCTGACAACAGAGAACAAATTTACGTCCTTGTCAAAAAAATGGTACATTTTCATGAATTCTTTTGTATGCTGTCCATTCTGACACCACATCAGTGTATCAGTATAAGAGGCAGCTTAATACTTGGCATCTTGTGCGCCAAAAAAGCAGCGTAGCATTTGAAGCACTACTCCAACAGCCATGACCTCGACTCAGGCTTCTTCTCTTGGACACAAACCTGACTGCAGGGTTTTCAGAGCTGATCTTCATCCATTCAGCAACATCAGTCGGTGGCTTGCTCCCTCTGCTTCCCCACCAGGCAGCAGTGAGTCTAAAGCTCTGCGACTCCACCAGGTCAGAAAGACAAGCAGGTCGAACTGCACATTTGTCAGGAACCTTCCTCTTCATTTCTCCAACTTACATAAAGAAAATCTAGGAACCAAACTGGGAAAGATTTGCCAATTAAATAATCCTGAATATAAATCTATAAGCAAATTTGGTAGATATGACACATGCCCTGCTCTTCCTGCCAAAAAATTGCCAGTTTTCTGGTTTGTAACATCAGTCCAGTTGAGCTGTTGCACAGGTTTTGTGTAACAGTGTACACTCACTTTTTAAACTGCATCATGGGGCAAAGTGACCAATCTTTCTAAGTGGATTGTATCAGATTTGACTGGTGATTCTACAGGGTGACCCAAAAGTTTGGAAACAAATGAAAAGTTTAATCCAAATAATATAATGTTATTTCAATAAATCAGTACCACAGATATATTCAGAAGAGTAACAGACTAGTGTAAAACAAACATATTTCGACATGTTCATGTTTGTTTCTTATACAAATTTGTGAACGTTTCCACCAACTGGTTACACTGGTATCTTCTGGAATGTATCTTCATTCATGCTTATGAAGGTTCCTCAAACTGGCCAGTAAATGTTGCCTCATAGTACTTTTGGATGTTTAAAAAATGAAAACTGTCAGATACTTTACCATCAAGAGTTTTGAAATCTGACACTGATGGCCTGCATTTTGAAGTTATGCTCCAGCATACCTGGACCCTATGGTTCTATTAATTTTCTTCCGAGTTACTGCACTCATCAAATACTATGCTTTTAAGTTATTTTATTATGCTATAACAAAAATGGGTAAAATAAGAGTGAATTCATGCACCCCCAACTCAAATAGACACTGCAGTTAAACTTTGTTTCCAAACTTTTCGGTCACCCTGTATGTCTACCAACCGCTGGAGTTGGCTTTTTTCCCAATCATTTAGATAGGGGCCTGGTGTCTTTAGCCCAAAATAACTGCCTCGAGGGTGTAACCAAGACGGCTGCCAAGGGGTACACTGTTATTTCCATTTTAAAACAGAACTGTGATGTAGTGAAAGATTCATCACTTCAAGAATCCTGAATAGAAATATATAAGAAAATTCAGTATGTATGACGTGTTCCACTGCTCTCCCCCAAGATGCCAATTATCTGGTTTGTAACATCAAGGCAATCGAATTGTTGCCCTTATATTGTGTACACATGTAGTATATGCTCAGATAGTATAAGTATATGTATATGCTCAGGTCAGGATGCTCCCCTCAGCATCAGTGGCTGCACTGTGGAGAGAGTGGAGAACATCAAGTTCCCTGGAGTGCAGATCTCTCGGGACTTAAGCTGGAACAAGAACACCTCAGCGATCTTAAAACAAGTCCCAGCAGAGACGGCATTTCCTGAGGAAGCTGAAACAAGCCTCTCTCCCCACCAGCATCCTCAGGATTTTGTACAGAGGTGTAATCAAGAGTGTCCTGACATACTGCATCTCAACATGGTGCTCCAGCTGCAGTAGTCGGACAGAAAAGGCCTGCAGATGATAGTCAGGGAGCTGCAAGGGTCATCGGAGTTTTCCTCCCCTCTGTTCAAGAACTTTTCCAGAGCCGCTGTGGGAGCAGGGCACTGATCATTGTCAGAGATTTCTCACGCTCTCTCCACAAAGTGTTTGAACTGCTACCATCAGGCAGGCGTTTCAGGAGCACTGAAGGAAAAATAACGAGAATGAAAAACAGCTTCATGCTACAGATGGTCAGATTATTAAATTGCTGAACTGGTCTACTGTAGAAACAATATCTCATCAATACGATGACAATAAAGACTCTGAGGGAAAGTGACCAATCTTTACATGTGGATTGTATCAGATGTGACTGGTGATTCTATGCCTGCAGTTTTTATGTCTGCCAACCACTGGAATTGCAGTTATGGCTCCCCCCCCCATTCATTTAGACAGGGACCTGGTGTCGTTAGCCCAAAGTAACTGTCCCAAGATGGCTGCCAAATATTGAGAATGTGATTTCCATTGTAAATGTCATTACAAGTAGTGTAGTCTGGTTTACAGGCCCAGTCCAAAGACACACATTAGGTTGATTTGTGATTATACACTGACCATAGGTGTGAGTGTAAGAGCAGTAAGGCTTAGGAGTTCATCATACCGTTGTTGGTGATTGTAACATTTATTCTACAAAGGCCACACATCTGTACTTTAAATTGGTTAACAGTGTTGTAGCATCACCTCTCATCTCTTCTCTTGTTGCTTCTCCATCGTTCCTCCTCTCCTGCACTATATTCATTACGTACTGGTGGAATTTGTTGAGCACATGGTTACCGAGTATTGTCATCAGCTCGAGAAAAGTCTAACCAAGTGAGTTTTATTCTGCTTGTCCTGCTGATGAGGGAAACACATGGGAGAGCTGGTGCTGGCTGAGGTTTGTCCATGTCATGGTGCACAGCTGGTCAGCTTCCCTGCAGCATCTGTCAGTGGTTTTACATTTGCACTTACAGTAACCGTCTCTCTGTGTGTGTTACACTGTTCATCTGGTCTGAAGCAGGTCATGTGTCGATCAGCTCAAGCCCACCTTGCTAGAGGTCGAAAAAATGATAGATAGCTATCAACCCTACAGTGTCACACTTTTCTGTTGTCTTTAACCTGCTCTGTTGATGTAGGTATGACACTGGCTGGCTTCTCTGAGAAACTGGACTCCATCAAAGTACCAAATGGCAGAACAACAATTTTGTATACTGTTCAAATATTAGCATTTCTTCCTTCCTTTCTTCTGAACAACAAAGCCTACAAATTAAAAAGGATAAATAGTAATGTAATGATCACTATATTATCTGAATACTCAGTAGTCATAGGTTGGACGACGCCCATCTTTGACTTCAGCCTTCATTTCGGTCTCAGCTGCACACCTGTAAAGTTTCATTACTGAATCTTGCAGGTTTATGATGATATCATGCTGACAAATCTGTTCTAGATACATGAAATGTATCTAGAACAAAACCACCTTTGTGTTTTTTTTCTTCAGGTTGCCTCAGTTTTAGTGATGACCCAGACACACATAGATGTACTGCCAAAATGTAAACAATACCAGCTACGCTAACACAGTTTTAAAAATACTGTTTGTAAAAAAGCCGTAATGATCCGATATTTCAATCAATGCAGTTGATGTCATTTCATTTCAAAGCCTTCCACAACTGTTGCTAGAAAGTATTAACAAATGAAGATGTCGTTTACTCTACCACAGCTACAGTTAAGGATTGGTGAGATCTAAGTACAAGGACAACTTTGGTAGGGTTTTGGAAAGATTGTGGTTTGTTACCCTCTCTTCTTAAAGTTAAGGTTGTGTGCTACTAAGTTGCTCAGCAAATATGTTTAAATGAATCATAACTAAGAGCAAATTACATTTTCTGTCAAAAATACTGCAGAAATGTTTTTAATTTAGGTGTCTGACAAGTTACAAGTATCAGTATATTGATAGTGGACATAGTGGTGCATTTTTTTCTGACTAAATACTTGCAGTGATGACAACTTTATAGTTTTAGCTTAGCTAAGGCAAAAAGCACCTGGTTAAGGTTGGGGAAACTGACTTACTGTCAACTGCTTCAATACAGGAAATCCCAATTAGAGACTAAAGATGTGTTGATTTACATTTAATCAACACCAAAATCTTGCTGCAACATTAAACTTAAAGCTTTTTTGTGTCAACTGCAGGCAGGAGTGTGGATGTTGCCCTTATCCTCTGGCGCTGAGCGTTTCATAAGCCCACTCTCCACCTCAAAAACCTGCTGCTGACTCCAATGCACTTTACATATTGTTGCATACATTTCAATGGCTCGTTGTTTTTTTTCAAAGCTAACGTTGTGATATTGTTATTGGGCAGCAGAATTTAACATATTTTGACTTAGAAATCGATTCATTTAGTGCATTTTGGAGATACTGACAGTCTTGAAACAGACCAGTTATAAATAATATATCAGTACGCTTTTCAAAAGGTGACTGAAACACACAGGGTTATCAGTCTTCCAATTTTGTTTCATGGTGAGTGCATATGCATGTTAAATGTCACCGAGAAGCTGACAATATCCCAAATTGAAGAAGTATGCAACCCTATTAATGTTATATATAGTTTTAATTAGAGGTTCCCAGTGAGTTGTAATCATTATTTTTAGATTAGATGGCTGTCACCATTTATTTTAATATTAATTTATGTGTGGTAAATGTTAATGACATTCAGTTAATCTTCTTAATATGTAAGTAATTTAATGATGAGGCTCATTCTGCTGTGAAAGCTTTAGTGTATCTCAGCACATTCGTCTGAAATGCAAATGCATTCATACTGCTTCTATTTATTTATTTAAATGTGGTTTTTGTTTATTGTCTTCATCTGTTGTTTTTCTGAGATGCTGTGGATGATGTGACTGACTGCTGAGAGACTTTATTCCAAAGGCTAGTTCTACTGATTATACAGACAGACTGGACAGCCTATATTTAAAAAAGTTATTAAACTTTAATGTTGGAAAAGAAATTGTATTCTGTACTTTAATACTAGTACAACAAAAGCTTAATTGGCATAAAATCACATCAAGTACAAAATCAACTGCAATGTATACTGAAGGATTATCAAAATACCCAATGATTTAAATAGAAAAGATTTTTTTAGGGACAAGAGATTAAGAACAATTACAAGTTTGGACAAATCAGTTCAGTACAACCAGTCAAACCCAGTGAAACAGTAACTGCAGCAAATCTGGAATCTGGAAACGAGCGGATAGTCAGATGTACAATCCACTTATAGGAGATAAACGAAGTACTTCAGCTATATGAGTACTGTAAAAAATATATTAATATTAAAAAGCTCTTCTATTCAATCCCTTTATCTTAACAAGACATCAAAGGCTGTGTGAAATGGGTCACAGTGACCGAATCTGCAGATTCAATTTTCCTGAAAAAAGTCGGATGAACTCATGCATGGTACGCGCTAGAACCAAAACACAGCCGGCTAAAGCCAACCAGCTGGTGAAGAATGTGGAACATTTCACAGGCAAGGAGTTAGATTTTGTCCTAAGGAGTTGGTTGAGACCAAAATAGAGCTAAAAGAACACTGAATATATGGAGTAGCCTGAAACCCGATTCCACATGAATGCTAACTTGCTCCATGTCTGTTGGAAATGCATATCAACTTCATGAAATGACAGATTGTCAGTGTCGGGGTTGCAGCTTGTTGTGCTGCTACCAAGAGGCCAACAAATCCTTTTAACGTGACAAAACACAAATCTACAGTCACCATTATTAGTATAAAACTTTGCAGGAAGGGTTTTGTCTTTCATTATGTTTATTTTGTTAGTTTCCCCTTCCTGACATTTACACTTTTTGCTCAGGATTATCTTTCAAAGTGTGTTAAAACCTTGCAAATAATGACAACAACAAACACCAAATGTGTGCCGTTAAATGGCCGTTCCGAGGGGATGGGAGTTAAGATAGTCGAATATTTAAAACATGTTGGTGTTTGTGCATGTCCAGATGAAAAGAAGAGTGGGAGAGAAAGAGATAAAGCTGTATTAAGGGTTTATATCCAAGCACTGAGCCCAGTTTATTATCCCAAACGGCAAAGCCACAAAGAGGAAAATACAAAGGCTGTGATCCACTGCAGTGTATGTGCGCTGTGCGTGGGAATGCATCTGTTAGCTATTTAACCAGTCCTCTGTGTTTCTTACGACTAAAATATCTACTCAGTTCAAATTTCCAGTCCAGCAGATTGTTGTTGTCCTCTGGTTTCTGCTTTAATGTGGTACCAAGGCAGCAACAACAATGATGCGTAGCTGAGAAGACCATATAGCTGAGAAACAGCATTTTATTGCAGCTTTTTCCACCGTCAGATCAGACCTGCAGTCGTGGAGGTGATACATTTGTCACGAAATCTCATCAGAGTGACAGAGAGAGACGGAGAGAGGGAGGCTTTAATAAACTATTGCTGCCTCAAATGCCAAATAGTTTAAAGACAAATAAAAAGCTCAATACTTAATAAGAAGTTTAAGGCCTGCGTGTACTTCTACTGAACTGATTTATTTGGGGGGTGCAGATGAGCTAAGAAAGATGCTGCTAAGCTGAGCACGCTGTCTGCAGGCTGCATGTTGAAAATCACTGATTTGACACCAAATAAATGCACAATAATTACACGACAACAACTGATCTAACAGCCATAACAAACAAAAAATAAACATCCAGCATGTGCTCCAGTTAATCACGCTGACAGCTAACTGAATCAGAGCTGCACACATACATTTAAACTCAGCGTTGACAAGACGTTATATTTTAATTATCCATCCACCCATTAGCTTTGCTCTCTTTATCTTGACTCACGGTCACGGAGGGTCGGAGCCCGTCCCAGCTGATACTGGGCAAAAGGGGAAGTACACCCTAGACGGGGGCAATAGTGTGCATGTATATAATGGTTCATTACCTTGGTGCTGCTCAAAGCCCAATCACTACACTGGCTGCCATTTGGAGTCACTTTGGGTTCCGTATATCGCCTGCCGTGCATGTGTTTGGACTGTGGGAGGAAACTGGACATACGAAAAACATGCAAAGTAAACACAGAGATACACCAGAGGGCTGTACTACCAAGAGAAACTGGTGGGTTAGCAGGTAAGTTGAGCCCAAAGTCAGAGTTTTCACTATCATGTAGGTGTCTCTCTTTAAACCTGGTTAGATCTCATTTTGTGTCATGGGAACTGATTTAAATTGGCTGTAAGAAGCATCTCCCTTTAACTAAAGTGATTCCTGATGATTATTTATGAACGATACAGATACATGTCTGCAACCATGTTGATCTGTTTTTAAAACCACTGAATGAAGCAGTTGCAGAGTCACACACTGTATGCATAACATTAGGAACCCCACATGTATTTAGGTGGTGATGCAGAAATCAGATAAATATGTTAAGTTTGATCCTGATTTGCTGCCAAATCAGTTTACTCTGCTGGTACTACATCTGATGGAACACAGATTAGAAAACTGATCAGTACATTCTATTTATTACAGAGAATATTCAATCAGTAACATTAATGTAACGTTGACTTGGCCACAAAATAAACTGATTTCCTGCAATATGGGACATTTTCAGACCGAAATGTACTTCAATACAATATCAGTTTAAAGTTTGATAACTTTGTTGTGCAGCTATCAGTTAGAAATAAGCAGCCGCGTTGCTTGATAAAATAAATATATTACGCATGTTGGACAGTTTTCTACTAGCATTCCTGTCTTGCATTATTTCCAGTAGCAGCTTTTTGCCGTCATACATTTTTATAGTCCTCATTGTTCTCCAATAAAACAACCTGTTGACTGAAGCAGCTGCACACGGTCATTTTATTTTGTGCAGAAGAAGTGTCAAATGGTGCATTAAATGCCTCCCTTTGTGTGAAAATACACAAAATCTGCATCAGAAAGTCTGAGTTAACAGAGTAAGTTTATGACTGCCTTTATACTACCTGTTAAGTCCTCAGGAGAACAGCAGGTTTAAAAGAAAGAACCTTCCTGCTATGAGGTGAAAGTACAAAACACTGCACTACCACACTAACCTTGCCAGCAAGTTGATTTCTCACAATATTTGTGAGTTCACAAATCTCTCAAGAAACCATCTTGCTCCGCTCCCGCATTCACTGTTCGTACAGAGCCAAGTTGGCACGGACCAATCACGCAGCAGTATTCGTGTGTGGGGCGGGATAATGAGCGGGATATCCGGGTGTGAAGACGACACCAAGCGCCAGTAGATCAAAACAAACATGGCAATGGAGGACAACGATCGTGTAGATGCTGCTGTTAAGTCAGTTTTAGCTGAATCTCCTATCGCTTCTTTGAAGGAAGAACAACGAGAGGCGCTTTGCGCATTTCTGGATGGTAAAGATGTTTGTGCTTTTTCACCTACGGGTTTTGGTAAGAGTTTAATCTGTTGTGAAGATCCCGCGATTGGCTAAAAACAAACCTGTCAGAGGCGGGACATACTTTTGCATTGTCCAATCCGTGCCTCTTTCCTCCGAACGGATTTACATGGAGCGGTCCCAGATTGATATTGTGGAGTACTATCAAGTACTACACAATTATTAATCTGGCTATTGCCAGGTTACTACCACACTGCCAGATTATAATCTATTTTCCTTTATCAATCATTTTTTCAACTTACAAATTCTGTAATGTTAGATGGAAACATTAGATGGAAAATACTTTGGTGATGTACTCACTCATTCAGTTTATAAATACAGTAGGTGAAAGTCAGTAATCTCACTGAACATTTCATTTCTAGGAACCTTTTCACTTCTTGGAAAACCTTAAGCCTCCGCTGCTCTATTTAGAATCCTCTAACATCTACATTCTTTTGCAATGTGACCATGACTCAGAATTCGTCCTGAAAATCCTTTTCCAAAGGCAGAGAGGACACAGTGAAGCTGTTGAAAACACAACATTGTCATGGGAAAGAAACCCAGACAGTTGGGGAAGGTTGACCTGTATTAAAATACCTGGGACCAAACTCAGTGATTGGGGATATCTCTGTATTCAGGAGGGAACTCAGGTGTGTGGGGTTTTTGTTCATAAGTTCCCAGCTGCAGGCTCCTTGAGAGGATGAGGATCACTTCTTAGCAGAGCTGTGCACTGTGGACTTAAAATGAGTCAGACCCTTTCAAGTGTTTGGACTCTGAAGACTTAAAAAATAAATGTACAAATTTATGAACAGAGTAGCAACAGAGAAGCTTTGCATGAGCACATAGCTTGATGATTTAGTTATTACATTATTTTTTGAGAAAGGTTAAATACCAGTGCTTTGACAATGACAGCCTTCAGAGATGTAAAACATTTGCAATTAACGATATAAGACATCATTTGCTCGTACCTGAAGGATAGGTTCATCTGGACAGGTCGGTAGTTTATCACAGGGCGCCACAGGGACAGACAGCCAAACACACTCCCATTCACATCTACGCACAATGTCTTTGGACTATGAAGGCGGAGAACCCAGTCAGAACATGCAAAATGGGGACAAATATCTCTATTTAAAGCACCAATACTGCTTCTTTGATTGTGCTCTGGTTGGAGCACTCTCAATTCTTTGGGATTTCAAAACTCAAGTGCACACGTTTGTTGGGAATGTCCAGTGAAATTATCTCAAATTCTACCTCTGAATGAGCTTTTCATGTCCTGGAGGATGCTTCGATGTATATTTTCTCCTTTGTGAGAAATGTGCACAAAAGACGTGCAGCAGCCAAAGAGCAAAATCTCCTCAGGTGATATATGGGAAGGGAAGCCTGAAGAATGAATCTGGGATGTTGCGGAAATATGTTATGGTAGTTGACAAAGTGAGCGTCTGGTCTGTAACAGCCTTCACTGACAGAACAGAAATGACCCAAATGACAGAAAATGACAATGAAATTAGTGGAAACAGCATATTTCAATATGTATTTTAAAGCCATGATGATTACATGATGATTGCTAATGCTGATATTCCTAGATTTATGGTAAAAGTGGGAGGTTTGATGCTTGTTTAGCGTCATGAAACATGTACAAGTGACTGAAAGGAAATAAAGTGAGCCGACAACTTGTGAGAAAGTGAAAATAAAGAGATAAATAAACAAAATAAAAAATGTAAATTTCTAAAGCTCATAGATAAACAGTACAAATTGTTCACATATCTGTGTATTAAGTTTAATATTACCAGTACGAGCACCCTACTTGAAATGATTATTCCTCTATTACTGCTTTCATTCTATACAGTGTTATTTATGACTGTACTGATTCTCTGAATAAGTGGATAGTATTTTGTATTCAGGCTGTTTACAGTCAAAGCAGTAGTCAGTCATGTTTGAACATTGTGGGAACTAAAAGGTTTCTGTTTTTTGGCTTGTAAGATCAGTGAATTATTGCAGTGATTCTGAGTTAACACTGACACATGGAGCCATTTTAAACCCACTGAGAGCATTTCCAGAAGCCTCTTTTTGTCCGGTCATGTAGCAGAAAGATGCAGAAGATTTTTTAATTCAGGTTTTTTTTGTGTGTTTTCATGCAAACACATATGAAGCACGTTCTCAGTATTCCCATCATTAACTGTACTGCAGCTCATTTTGTGAGACCGAAACTGGTTTTCACATTTAATAAGTCTGACGCTGGCAGACACTCAAGGCTCGCGATCGGTCTGCAATAAATCATTCATTAACAACCATTTTCAGCTGCCAGCTGTTAATTTTTATCAGTTTCTTGCTGGGAGGAGAGAGAAAAAGGAAAAGAAAGTTTCCCTTTGAATTTCAGAACTGAAATAAACTTGACATTAAACAAAATTTCAGCAGTCATTTTTACAACGCAAAATATGACTGTAACTATATGAAATCTTAGCTGCAGGCAAAGACATTAAACTAAATGGCCACCAAGAGTAAATGTGACTGATTTAGCCTCCTTGAAACAGTGAACCTCACTGTGATGACTGAATAAAACACACATCACACACTACACTCGTTTGTTTCTCATGCTGAGAGCTTCGATTGTCCCATTCGATAATTTAATTTATGTGTGTGTTAAATAAGGTTGTGTGATGTTTTATTGTCAATTCTGAGCTGTTCTCCTGCTGAAGCGAAAACTATACATCCATGAGAGG
Source organism: Acanthochromis polyacanthus (assembly GCF_021347895.1). Classification (NCBI taxonomy): domain Eukaryota; kingdom Metazoa; phylum Chordata; class Actinopteri; family Pomacentridae; genus Acanthochromis; species Acanthochromis polyacanthus. The sequence continues at coordinate 35,720,540 of NC_067115.1, read as the reverse complement.
CCTCTAAAGGGCGCTTTGCACCCTGATTAACTTGAATAAAACTGATTGAGCACAGTAAGAGGATGCAGTGTGTTTATGTTTTGTGTGGTGCTTATTGTTTCACGACTCCTATATCTGCCCTTACAGGAAGGTTTTAAAGCAGGACCGACATTATTCCATCTTTTCTTTTTGCCGTCAACAATCCCCTGGAGAAAGCAAAAGATACATAAAGAGCCACGATGTATTTGGGTCACATACCCATGGCAGGGAAATGTACATTTATACTGAAATGAATAAACCTTATTGAGCTTTTGAATGTAGCATAGCTTCATGTCAAGGAGACAAACAAGTACTACACTGGCAGCATGGAAGTTCAGTCTGCTAACTGTCAGCTATTAATAGATTTAGATTCTGCTCAGTGACCAGTCAAAACAGCACAAAAATACAGATTGAATGTTCAAAGTATATACTGTACATATTTTTAAAATTTAATCACAGTTAAACTTAATATGTTTTTTTTATAACCATAAGATGCACAAATGAATGTAGAAAATTAAACACAAGAGAACAACTACAATTGGTGAGAAAAACAAAGATTCAATGATCGTACTGCGTGTTTTAATAAATTTTAGACATTAATAGAGTTATACAGCAGGGAGATGGATAACTGACATACTGGGTTTGGCTAACAAGACAGAACTTCTTCTTTTTGTTTGTTTGTATAGATGTTTGTGAGTCAGCAGGTTTGTTAGTCCATCTTTACCATGTGACATGAAAACTGCAAGGTGACGAGGACGAACAAGCCAAAAATAATAGAATGAACCTGAGAAATATCACAAAACCATAGCTTTCACTGTGAACTAGAACATATCAGACCAAAGTAGTAGTAGTGTTTGCACTGGAAATTGAGTCTTCTGAGCTCATTTCACAATCAGTATATGAAGTTCTACATTGGAGAGGACTCAGCCTGCTCTCTCTGGCCCAATTTAGCAACCTTAAAACACAACCTGGATGAACTTGGAACAAACCTCTCCTAAACCAGGTGTTACTGTGTTTTGCAGGTGACCATTCCAACCAGGGTATTTACTTAGGAAGGTGGTAATAAAGTCCAAACCCATACATCTCAACAATCTACAGGCCAGAGGGCTGCACTACGAAACAAGTTTGATATAGTAAGGTATTCTTTGTGTAAGTCAGCTCGAAAAAAAAACCCTCATGTAGCCGCAAGGGGACACAAGCCAGTGTCTTATTGTGCCGGTCCCAAGCCCGGATAAATACAGAGGGTTGTGTTAGGAAGAGCATCCGACGTAAAACTTTGGCCAGATCAAACATGCAAATCAAATGTATGACTTCCATACCGGATCGGTCGAGGCCCGGGATAACAACGACCACTATCGGTGCTGTCGACCTACAGGGTGCCGGTGGAAAATGGACGACTGTTGGTCGAAGAAGGAGGGGAGGAAGGTGTGTTTGTAGGAAGAGAGAGAAGAGGAACACCAAGAGTCTAGGACTGAGAGTAGGGACTTTGAATGTTGGAACTATGACAGGAAAAGGTAGAGAGCTGGTTGACATGATGCAGAGGAGGAAGGTGGACATACTGTGTGTCCAGGAGACCAGGTGGAAAGGTAGTAAAGCTAGAAGTTTAAGAGCAGGGTTCAAGTTGTTCTATCATGGTGTAGATAGGAAGAGAAATGGAGTAGGAGTTATCTTGAAGGAGGAGTTTGTTAGGAATGTCCTGGAGGTAAAAAGAGTGTCAGATCGAGTGATGAGCCTGAAGCTAGAAATCGAAGGTGTGATGTTCAATGTTGTTAGTGGGTATGCTCCACAGGTAGGATGTGAGCTGGAGGAGAAAGAGAAATTCTGGTTGGACCTTGATGAAGTGATGCAGAGTATCCCTAGAAGTGAGAGAGTTGTCATTGGTGCAGACTTCAGTGGACTCGTTGGTGCAGGAAACAGAGATGATGAGGAAGTCATGGGCAGGTTCCTCTCCTGGTATCCAGGAGAGGAACGCAGAAGGACAGATGGTGGTTAACTTTGCAAAAAGGATGGAAATGGCTGTAGTGAATACTTTCTTCCAGAAGAGGCAGGAGCATAGGGTGACCTATAAGAGTGGAGGTAGGAGCACACAGGTAGACTACATCTTGTGTAGATGATGTAATCTGAAGGAGATCAGTGACTGCAAAGTAGTGGTAGATGAGAGTGTAGCCAGACAGCATAGGATGGTGGTGTGTAGGATGACCCTACTGGTGAAGAAGATGAAGAGGGCAAAGCTCTGAGCCCCTTCTTGTTTGCTATGGTGATGGACAGGATGACAGACAAGGTTAGACAGGAGTCTCCATGGACTATGATGCTTGCAGATGACATTGTGATCTGTAGTGAGAGCAGGGAACAGGTCGAGGAGAAGCTAGAGGCGTGGAGGTTTGCCCTGGAAAGGAGAGGAATGAAGGTTAGCCACAGCAAGACGGAGTATCTGTGTGTGAATGAAAGGGACCCAAGTTGAAGAGTGAGGTTACAGGGAGAAGAGATCAAGAAGGTGGAGGATTTTAAGTACTTAGGGTCAACAGTCCAGAGCAATGGAGAGTGTGGAAAAGAGGTGAAGAAGCGTGTACAGGCAGGCTGGAACGGCTGGAGAAAAGTGTCAGGTGTGATGTGTGATAGAAGAGTTTCAGCTAAAATGAAAGGAAAAGTTTACAAAACTGTGGTGAGACCAGCCATGTTGTTTGGTCTGGAGACAGTGTCCCTGAGGAAAAGACAGGAGGCAGAGCTGGAGGTAGCAGAACTGAAGATGCTGAGGTTCTCTTTGGGAGTGACCAGGATAGATAGGATCAGGAACGAGTACATCAGAGGGACAGCACATGTTCGAGGCTTTGGAGATAAAGTCAGAGAGGCCAGACTGAGATGGTTCGGACATGTCCAGAGGAGAGAGAGTGAATATATTGGTAGAAGGATGCTGAGTTTCCCAATGCCAGGCAGGAGGCCTAGAGGAAGACCAAAGAGGAGGTTTATGGATGTGGTTAAAGAGGACATGAAGGTAGTTGGTGTGAGAGAAGAGGATGCAGAAGATAGGGTTAGATGGAGGCAATCTGATTAATCTCTCTCTAGTAACAGGCTATGTACCACAGGCTTTTAAGGTTGCTGTCATCAAACCCTTGCTTAAAAAGCCCACTTTAGATCCAGATGTGTTAGCTAACTATAGACCAATATCCAACCTACCATTTCTCTCTAAAATTCTGGAAAGAACAGTTGCAAATCAATTACGTGAACACTTACAAAGGAATAATTTGTTTGAAGTGTTTCAGTCAGGCTTCAGAGTGCATCATAGCACAGAAACGGCTCTGGTGAAAGTTACTAATGACCTTCTCATAGCATCAGATAATGGACTAGTCTTTATACTTGTTTTGTTAGATCTTAGTGCAGCGTTTGACACAATCGACCACAATATTTTATTACAGCATCTAGAACATTCAATTGGCATTAAAGGGACAGCACTGGACTGGTTTAAATCCTACTTATCAGATAGGTTCCAGTTTGTGCATGTCAACAATAACTCTTCTGAGCATACTAAAGTTAATCATGGAGTTCCTCAGGGTTCTGTCTTAGGACCGATACTTTTCACATTATACATGCTTCCTTTAGGCAATATTATTAGGAAGCATTGTATCAATTTCCATTGTTATGCAGATGACACACAATTGTATTTATCTATGAAGCCAGATGAAACTGATCATTTAGCTAGACTGCAAGATTGTCTTAAGGACATTAAAACCTGGATGATTTTTAATTTCCTACTGCTAAATTCAGACAAAACCGAAGTCATTGTATTTGGCCCCAAACATCTTAGAAACTCGCTTTCAAAGCAAATAGTTACTCTGGATGGCATCACATTGGCCTCCAGTACTACTGTGAGGAATCTTGGAGTTATTTTTGACCAGGACATGTCCTTTAACTCACACATAAAGCAAGTCTGTAGGACTTCCTTTTTTCACCTGCGTAATATTGTAAAAATCGGGAACATCCTGTCTCAGAGTGATGCAGAAAAACTAGTTCATGCTTTTGTTACTTCCAGGCTTGACTATTGTAATTCCTTATTATCGGGTTGTCCAAATAGCTCTCTCAAACATCTACAGTTGATCCAAAACGCTGCTGCGAGAGTACTGACAGGAGTTGGCAAAAGAGATCATATTTCCCCTATACTTGCTTCTCTTCACTGGCTTTCTGTTAAATCCAGAATAGAATTTAAAATCCTTCTTCTGACATAAAGCTCTTAATAACCAATCTCCATCATATCTTAAAGATCTGTTAGTACCATATTATCCTAGTAGAACTCTTCGCTCTCAAACTGCAGGCTTACTTGTTGTTCCTAGAATTTCTAAAAGTAGAATGGGAGGCAGAGCCTTCAGTTATCAGGCGCCTCTCCTGTGGAACCTGCTCCCAGTTTGGGTTCAGGAGGCAGATACCCTCTCTATTTTTAAGACCAGGCTTAAAACGTTCCTTTTTGACAAATCTTATAGTTAGGGCTGACTGGGTGACCCACAGGGGTTCAGCTTGTGTCTTCATTGCACAGCTGACTCCCTCTTGGACGTCCCTTCGTTCTGCCTCTAGTCATGCTGCTATAGGCTGCTGGGGGACTTCTCTTGACGCACTGAGCCCTCCTCTATCTACCTTTACATTTAATATGTACACTGTTATTGCATTACATTCACTCTGTTTCCCCCTGTGTTATTTCTCCGAGTGTCCCTGGTCCCAGAGCTGGATGCTTCAGATCTGCGGTCGATGTTCCACCAGCTGGTCCAGTCTCCACCATGTCCACTGTGGGATGCTGCTGCTGACCTTCCTCCAGCCCTCTGCTTCCAGCTCCCCTTTTCCACCAGTCAACTCTGCATTGCCTTCACTATACTTGTTATGCTAACTTGCATACTGTTTTGAATTTTACTGCTAGCTATATATGGAGTATGTTTAATGTCAGAGCCATACATCATAACAGTAAACTGAGTCAGTTTTCAATGTTAGCTTATACTTTGTTTGTGTCACATATCCTGTCATGCATGTATCCAAATGTGTGTTGTGTTTTCCTTGCTTTCCCACCCCTCCCTCTTCTCCCATCTCTCCCCAACCCGGTCTCACGGGGATTCGTGAAACTGTCACGTAAGTTTTAGTTTCGGTTTCGTGCGCACCAACACGATTTCGTCATGTTTTTCGTGCCGCTCACCACGAAATGTTTTTCGCTGTGGTAATCACATCTGAAAGTGGTTTATACCGGCGGATTCATGACGATCTAAGCTGTCCATCGGCGTATACTGCTTGTGTGATTGCGTTTGCGGCCGCCGGCCGCCGGACATTCTTGAAATTCCTATGCAAATTGGTAAGTGTACCACCGGCTTATGGTTAGGTTATGGTTAGGATTATGGTTAGGGTTATGTTTAGGGACGATGTCATGCAAAATATAGCGTTGGATTCGCCGCGGTTTTACATTAAAAATATAATATACACATTCTTTTGAAATACGTTCTGAGTGGCACGAAAAGTCCGCTGTTTAAAATACATTGGTGTGCATTTCGTGGTGAGCGGCACGAAAAACATGACGAAATCGTGTTGGTGCGCACGAAACCGAAACTAAAACTTACGTGACAGTTTCACGAATCCTCGTGAGATCGGGCTGCCCTCCCCCTTGCCCTCCTCTGTCCCTCTCAACCCGCCCAGCCAGCAGGCAGATGGGTCCCCCCGATATAGAGCCGGGTTCTGCTCGAGGTTTTTTCCCTGTTAAAAGGGTGTTTTCCTTGCCACTGTCGCCTTTGGGCTTGCTCTAGGGGTCAGGCATATGGGTTCTGTAAAGCGTCTTGAGACAATTTGATTGTAATTGACGCTATATAAATAAAATTGAATTGAATTGAATTGCTGTGGTGAAAGCCGAAAGGAAAAGAAGAAGAAGAAGCTAAAAAAAAAACCTAAAACCTAAGTCAGAGTTAGCATGTATCAGAATGTAGTTTTCAACTTTTTTTTCAACTCAGACTTTCTACTTTAAACTTTGTTCACATGAAAGTGGACGTTGAACATGTCATGTCATTCTTCGGTTGCTTCAGTCAACAGGTCAATTTAATGGAGAACAATGAGGAATATAAAACTGTTTGATGGTAAAAAGCTGCTATTTGAAATAATGTGACAGAAACACTGGTCGAAAACTGTTAAATGTGAATAATATATTTATTTTACTGATCCATGCAGTTGCTTGTTTCTGATAGTCACACATTAGAGCCTTTTAACTTCATATATTAAAAATAATATTGTATCGCAGCACATTTAGGTCTGACACTGTCTCATAATGCAGGTAATCAGTTGAGTTTGTGGCCAAATCAAAGTGAAAATAATATTACTGATTGAATCACTGTAATAGATACTAATAAACTAATCAATGTTCTTGTCATTGTTCTGACTGGAATGGTCCACTGTGGGATGCTGCTGCTGTCTTTTCTCCAGCCCACTGCTTCCAGTTGCCAATTTCCATGAATCTACTCTGCATTGCCCTTACTATACTGGACATGTGTCATCTACACACTGTTTCCATCTTACTACCAGCTATACATGTAGTATATTTAATGCCAGAGCCTTATACCATAACAGTAAACTATGAATCAGTTTCAATGTTAGCTTGTACTTTGTATGTATCATCTATGTTGCTCTTATTATGCATGTATTCCAGTGTGTGTTATATGTTTCCTTATCCCCCACCCTCCTCTTCTCCCATCCCTTCCCCTCCACCACCCCCTCTACCTCTTCCGTCCCTGTTAACCCGACGGCCAGCAGGCAGATGGGTACCCTAATATGAGCCATGTTCTGCTCAAGGTTTCTCCCTGTCAAAAGGGAGCTTTTTCTTGCCACTGTCGCTTTAGGGCTTGCTCTGGCAGTTCAGGCATATAGTTTCTGTAAAGCGTCTTGGGACAATCTGAATTGTAATTGGCGCTTTATAAATAAAATTGAACTGAATTGAACTGAATTGTTCTATCAGGGCTAGAACCAGCTGATTAAATGAACCAAACATATGAACCTATTTATATGATTGTTGTATCACCGATCAATTACATGTTGGGTTACCATGGCAACGTGATGTACACAGTGTGTGATACTGTAACTGTACGGTTTCATTCAGTAGTTTTAGTAACGTACAGTTCAACATGTTGGCAGATTAAACATTTTCCTACAGGCGAGAATCTGTATCACTTACAAAGAATCATCAGGAAGCAATTTGGATAAAGGGAGACACTCCTTACAGCTGATTTAAATCCCAAATGCTGAACAAAACCTGCTCCGGACCAGGTTCATGTCACAGCATCAGTTACTTTGGAGATCTAGTCAGGTTAAGTGAGAACCACCTCTGTGATACCAAAAGCTCTGACTTTAGACTCATCATACCTGCTTCGTAGTTCAGCCCTCTGCTAAAACATGACGTTGATGGATTGGTGCCAAGAAGACATCAACCTTAACTATACTGTGGTCAGGATTTCTCTGTCAAACAAAGGAGAGCGGAGAGTCGGCCAGTGGAGGAAGAGAATTCACAGCCACTTCCTCCACACAGCTACTGGGAGGGATGGGAATCCCAGACTATTCCTTGTAGCATGCAGTGAGGGATCACTCTGAAGCTGCAGAAAGCATTAGTCAGTGTCTGTGGAAAGATCCCACCGGGGCTCCCAAGTGAGCCCAAATCCCTGTTAAACAATCTGAAGGTGCACACCTATCAGCAAAACACCCAGGAAGAAGGGCTTGATAACCCCGAGGCTGCCATTTGGAAGGTTGGTGGGGCTTGTGACAGCACAGAGGCAAGAGAAAAGAGGAATAAGGAGATAAATATCTTCATGCCATCTTCAGTCTCAGTGCCTCTGATATACATAACTTGGAATATTAACATCTTGTCTTGTGCAGAACTGAATAAAACAGTCTTTTTCTTTAAGGAGTAACTACACCCAGGCGTCAAATCCCTCCATGATCCTTTCATTACTGTGTGCAACACAGCATTTTACAATGCATAATACACATTTGTGAAGACAATGATGGCTCTCCTCCATTTAATTTCACAGTAAGCGTTGCCAGTGATGTAGTAGCAACTCTGGAACTGGGACACCGAACTGGATCCTCGGTAGTGGTATTAATCACACGTGTTCCTTTCCTGCTGTAAGGAGATCTATGTACAATTCTCTGATCAGATACAATGAACAGACATTTTAACCCTTGGATGTCAGGACATTCATACAATACTTAGCACGGAGGCACTGTTTAAGCAGCACAGTTCTTACCTGTTTTCCCACAACACCGGCACTCATAACAACCTCTTGCATGATGTAAACTTAATTAACCATGACATATTCAGTCCATGTAGTCACAAACGTAGTGTTAATTTTCGTTCTTTACTTTTAGCGATCTTGACATCGCTCTGAGCAGAGCTGCCGACACGGTCTCGTTCTGGTCTGTGGTCTATTGCGTGAATTAAAATTACACTCTAGTCATTGTTTTAGTCGCTCACTTTCAGCAAAGATGGCCGCAGACAGACATGCAGAGACAGTGCATTCATTCTTGCACAAAAGTGAATGTTCCTGTCACTTCATCTTCTTTTTGATTGTCATGGCAATGTCTCAGGGCTGTCCATCAAGAAAACATGGTGATTCCCACGAGGGACATATTCCATAGCAGAGTTGGAGAAAACTGAGGTGCCAGAGGCTTTTGGCATAATCTCTTATTTTATTTTGTTATATATTGTGTCTCTGGTTGAATAGGAAGGACATTTCAAGTCTCATCCTCAGTGTTAATACATGCAAACAAACAAAAAGTGGGAAAAATTCATATGACAGCAAGATTTGCTTTAGTCCTCCTTGGATTTGTTTATCTATTCGCCTTTGGGGACACAGTAAAGGGCAAAGGATTATCGAATACAAAGCCCAAAGCGGCAGAATAAGATCCTGGTATCATTTATGTCACATCTTACCTTTGCAGTAATGATGTCTGTCTGTGGAGGAAGGGTGAAAGATACTTAGCATAAAGAGTAAATATTTCAAACATTGGAGCTCCCTGCAACTTAACTTTGGCATACTTTTTAAAAATAGCACCATGTCTGCAAACAATGAATAATTCAACAACATATTTAAAAGCGCACATGCATATTTTTTCAAAAGAAGCTCTAATGCAAGTTCTCATACTACATTCTGTGGTTTAGTGTGTTAGTCACTGGCAGTGGGCGGCTTGGTTTATGAGACAGTAGCTTGTGTACTAGTGTATAGTAGGACAGGCACAGGACGGATGTCACAGCACTCATTAGTTTGACATACAATGATGAGGACTCTACTGAATGAGCCCTACATGATATGGCTCCATAGTCCTTCTCTGTCTGAAAGCATGTTGCACTGGAATATGCATTCACACATACACTACCAGTGAAAAGTTTGGACACACCTTCTCATATAATTCTTTATTTTCATGACTATTTTCATTGTAGATTCTCACTGAAGGCATCGAAACCGTGAATGAACACATCTGGAATTATGCAGTTAACAAAAAAAGCATGAAATAAGTCAAAACATGTTTTATATTTTAGATTCTTCAAAGTAGCTACCCTTTGCTTTGATTACTGCTTTGCACGCTCTTGGCCTTCCCTCAATGAGCTTCATGAGGTAGTCACCTGAAATGGTTTTCACTTTACAGGTGTGCCTTGTCAAGGTTCATTTGTAGAATTTCTTGCCTTCTTAATAAGGTTGAGACCATCAGTTGTGTTGTGCAGAAGTCAGGTTTTTACACAGTTGACAGCCCTGTTTGACAACTGTTAGAATTCATATTATGGCAAGAACCAATCAGCTAAGTAAAGACAAACAACGGTCCATCATTACTTTAAGAACTGAAGGTCAGTCAGTCCGGAAAATTGCAAAAACTTTGAATGTATACCCAAGTCAGTTGCAATACTTAGCACGGAGTGCTGTTTTTTTGCACTTTTTGGACTTGCTTCAGGTGAGCCCTCTGGACACAGCGGCGGCCGCTCTGAGGAACAAAGACGCTACACACGTGAGACCCTTCTCGGCCTCCGCAGCTCATCCTTTCTCTACACGGAGAGGCCCCATGTCCCCGCGGAGATACGGAGAAAAAGAAGAGGCTGCAGAGGAGGACGACGAAAGCGCAGGACTTACTTTCCCTCTATCATCATGGGGAACGTCCTCTCCATCACCAACAAGGTAGAGGAGCTGGCCACGCTGACGCGGCTGAAGGAGCATCGTGAGTGTAGCCTCATGTGTTTCACGGAGACGTGGCTGAATGGACATACACCAGACTCTGTGGTTTCCCTGAACGGTTTTACATTCGCGCGCGCGGACCGGAACGCGGTGGGAAGCGGCAAAAAGTCTGGGGGAGGGCTGGCTGTGTACGTGAATGAGCGGTGGTGTAACCCAGCAAACGTGCATGTGAAGGAACAGCTGTGCATGCGGGACTTGGAGATGCTTACGGTGGCGCTGCGGCCGTATTATCTACCGAGGGAGTTCTCGCACGTGATTGTGTTTTGCATATACATCCCACCATCAGCTCATGCAGGGACAGCGTGTGAAACACTCCACAGCGCCGTGAGGGAAGCCCAGAGCCGCCATCCCCGGGCGCTCGTCCTGATCAGTGGAGACTTCAACCACGCCTCCCTCTCTGCCTTTCTCCCAACTTTCACACAGTATGTCACGTGTCACACGAGGGGCGACAAGACACTGGACTTACTGTATGTGAATGTGAAAGGTGCCTACACCGCTGCCCCCCTCCCCCCACTGGGCCGCTCGGACCACAACCTGGTTCATCTGCTCCCCCACTACACACCCAAGGTGAGAAGAGGACCTGTGCAGAAGAGAACTGTGAAGGCATGGACAGATGAGGCCAGTGAGAGACTCAGAGACTGTTTCCAGACCACAGACTGGAGCGTGCTCTACAGTCCTCATGGAGACGACATCGATGGCCTCACGCATTGCATCACAGATTACATCAACTTCTGCGTGGACAGCACTGTGCCAACTCGGACGGTACGGTGCTTCTCCAACAACCACCCCTGGGTCACCCCTGAGCTCAAAGCCCTCCTGAACCGGAAGAAACGGGCTTTCATCTCAGGGGACAGAGAGGAGCAGAAGAGAGTACAACGAGAGCTCCAGTGGCGGATCAGAAGGGCCAAGAAGGACTATGGGAAGAGGCTGGAGGAGAAGCTGGTTCAGAACAACGCGCGGGACGTGTGGAGAGGACTTAAGAACATTTCTGGACATGGACAGAGTGCCAGAGGGACAGCTGATGGAGACCAGCGCAGGGCGGACGAGCTGAACTGTTACTTTAACAGATTTGACTCTCCTCCCACCCCCTCTGCCCCCTTTCCTGCTCCCCCCTCTTCACACATCCCCAGCCCAGCAGACCCTCCCCTTCCTGCGACACCTTCACCGGCCCCCAACTCACCCTCACGAACTACTCCCACCCCCTGCAGCCCACCTCACTCCCCCCCTCACTCCCCCCTCTCCTTCACACCGGACCAGGTGAGGAGAGAGCTGAGGCGACTGAAGCAGAGGAAATCTGCTGGACCAGACGGCATCAGCCCCAGGCTGCTGAGGACCTGCGCGGACCAGCTCTGTGAGGTCCTCTGCCACCTCTACAATCTGAGCCTCAGCCTGGAGCGGGTCCCCGTCCTGTGGAAAACCTCCTGTGTGGTCCCAGTCCCTAAAACAGCTCACGCCAAGGAACTGGCCCACGACAGACCTGTCGCCCTCACCTCCCACCTCATGAAGACCATGGAGAGGCTCCTCCTCCACTACCTCCGCTCAGTGGTGAGCTCCGACCTGGACCCGCTGCAGTTTGCCTACAGGCCCAACATGGGGGTAGAAGACGCTGTCATCTACCTGCTGCAGCGAGCGCTCACTCACCTGGAGAGCGCCGGCAGCGCTGTGAGAGTCATGTTCTTTTGACTTCTCCAGCGCCTTCAACACCATCAGGCCGGCGCTGCTGCGGGGGAAGCTGGTGGATGCGGGAGTTGATGGACATCTCGCTGCCTGGACCACTGACTACCTCACTGACTGTCCACAGTACGTGCGGCTGCGTGGCTGTGAGTCAGATGTGGTAGTCTGCAGCACGGGGGTGCCCCAGGGCACCGTCCTCTCGCCCTTCCTCTTCACCATCTACACCTCGGACTTCACCTACAACACGGACAGCTGCCATCTCCAGAAGTTCTCTGATGACTCCGCCATTGTGGGCCGTGTGTCTGAGGGGAACGAGCTGGAGTATCGGTCGGTCATCATGGACTTTGTGGACTGGTGTGAGCGCAACCATCTGTGCCTCAACACCAGTAAGACGAAGGAGATGGTGGTCGACTTCAGGAGAAGGACACTCCCACATCCACCAGTGAACATCCAGGGGCAGGACATTGAAACAGTGGACAGTTTCAAGTACCTGGGTGTTCACCTCAACAATAAGCTGGACTGGTCCCACAACACCGATGCTCTGTACAAGAAGGGCCAGAGTCGCCTCCACCTTCTGAGGAGGCTGAGGTCCTTCGGAGTGTGCAGACCTCTACTAAGGACTTTCTATGACACTGTGGTAGCCTCTGCTTTCCTCTACGCTGTCGTCTGCTGGGCCCCGGGCAGCACAGAGCGGGACATGAAGAGACTGAACAAGCTGACCAAGAGGGCCAGCTCTGTCCTGGGCTGCCCACTGGACTCTGTGATGGATGTGGGTGAGAGGAGGATGTTGACCAAGCTCTCATCCATCATGGACAACAGCTCCCACCCACTGCACCGGACTGTAGTGGAGTTGAGCAGCTCCTTTAGCACGAGACTCAGACACCCTCAGTGCAAGAAGGAGCGCTACCGCAGGTCCTTCATCCCCACTGCCATCAGACTGTATAACACTACTGTGTAGTTGTTATTATGTGCAATATTTATTATCTTGTTCTTGCACTTTCGTGACTTTTGCACTCCTGTTTTTTGTTTTTGTTTTTGTTTCTAAGAGCCCTGTAATGTTAAATTTCTCCTTTGTGAGATTAATAAAGTCTATCTTATCTTAAAAACCATCAAGCGCTACGATGAAACTGGCTCACGAGGACTGCCCAAGAAAGGAAGACCAAGAGTAACCTCTGCTGCTGAGGAGAAGTTCATCCGAGTCACCAGCCTCAGAAATCGCAAGTTAGCAGCACCTCAGATTAGAGGCCTGATATATGCCACCCAGAGTTCTAGCAGCATGCACATCTCCACATCTCCACATCAAGCTGTTCAGAGGACATTGACCAATCAGATCTTTATGGTCAAATAGCTGCTAAGAAACCACTGCTAAGGAAAAGAAACAAGCAGAAGAGATTTGGCTGGGCCAAGAAACATGAGGAATGGACATCAGACCAGTGTAAATCTGTGCTTTGGTTTGATGAGTCCAAATTTGAGATCTTTGGTTCCATCCACTGTGTCTTTGTGCAATGCAGAAAAAAATGAAAGAATGGTCTCTGCATTCATGGTTCCCACCATGAAGCATGGAGGAGAAGGTGTGATTTTGTGGGGGTGCTTTGTTGGTGTCACTGCTGAGATTTTTTTCAAAATTGAAGGTACACTGAATCAGCATGGCTACCACAGCATCCTGCAGCAACATGCCAACCCATCCGGTTTACGTTTAGTTGAACCATCATTTATTTTTCAACAGGACAATGACCCCAAACACACCTCCAGGCTGTGTAAGGACTATTTGACCAATAAGGAGAGTGATGGATCCTGTGTCAGATGATCTGGCCTCCACAGTCATCTGGCCTAAACCCAATCCAGATGGTTTGGGATGAGATGGACCACAGAGTGAAGACAAAAGAGCCAACAAGTGCTCAGCATATCTGGAAACTCCTTCAAGACTGTTGGAAATTAATTTCCATTTCTACCTCATGAAGCTCATGGACAGAATGCCAAGAGTGTGCAAAGCAGTAATCATAGCAAAATGTGGCTATTTTGAAGAACCTAAAACCTAAAACATATTTTGACTTATTTCACATTTTTGTTTACTGCATAATTCCATATGTGTTCATTCATAGTTTTGATGCCTTCAGTAAGAATCTACAATGTAATTTGTCCCAAAGATAAAGAAAAAACATTAAATGAGAAGCTGTGTCCAAACCTTTGATTGGTAGTGTACAATCAAACCTTATTGTGTTTCACTAAAGAATTCCAGGTAATTCTATTTTTAATAAATGTTTTCACCAGCCCGATGTATAACTGTTGCTGCTGTAACTGTGTTAGCCAGATCACAGCAATGGTTTAATTAAGCAGCTAAACATTGGCCTTACAAAAGATTCTGTCTGCTCATTGTAATTACTTACAGATGTTCAAATCTATATTATTACTGGGTGTGTTGTGCAAAATGAATAAATTGAATCTGTCTTTTTGTTTTTAGTGAATTCAAAGAAGCAATCAAGGAAGCTAAGTTCATTAAATAAAGCACTCAGACAGGAATATTCTACAAATTTGAACACTTTGTTTTGCCGACTTATGGACATAGTTTTTCTTTAAGTCCACTGCCGGTGTTGTCTGTGATTGGAGATATGCCATTTCAAAAGCAGTGTATAATTCTACTGGAAATCCTCCTCGGCTGAGGTAAACTGGAAAAAAGTAAAGCTTTGCCGGTGATGCAGGGGGAAGTTCACAGTTAAACTAAAGACCATTGAATGGCAGCACTTTCTTTAAGGCAATTTTCAATTCAGTCCGATTTTAGCTGGACTTCTCTGAATAAACAGAAATATAGCTGTTTTGATGCTTTTAGGCACCTAATATTGTTTGTCCTCAGGCTGTGTCAAACAGCCACACTTAATGCAGACATCTACAGTGAGGCTGACAGGAGCTTTGTTCTCCAAACTGCTGCACAGGTGAGTGTCAGAGGTTCATGCTTTACCTGTCAGGACCCTGAACCATACTCTGTCACCACGTCTCTCCTGCTGTGAGAAAATAATTTAACAACTAGCAGTTTTGTAAAGAAAGCTTAGTATAAAACTCCTGTACCTGTTAAGAGTTGCATTTGCTCTTTGTGACAGGTACGAGGTTGTCGAGGTAAAGTGAACTTTCAGGTCATCTTTCTTCTTTCAACGTAACATTTCAACTTTGGTAGTTGCCAGCTCTAAATACAACCCTTTTTTGCTTTGTAATTCAACGTAGCTTGGATCGGAAGCACTTTATGTTCAATGTCTCATGAAGCGCTGAGAAAAAGCTGTGAGAAAGAATACCTGCACAGCAGTGGCACATTCTGTGTGAATCTCTTCAATAATCTGAAGGGTATATGAGTCGCAGATCAGTTCCTGAGGTCATTTATAATTTGATCCCCCATGGTGGGTCACCATAGATGATCAACACAGATTGATGGTGGCATGTGGGTGCAGTGGTATGTGAGATCCATGTCCTGTCAGGCTGAAACTCATGTGCAAACTAAGGGCAAAGGAGATTTCATTTCAGACTCAGTGACAAATGACTGTTAAAAGAAGAAAGCCTGCTGAGCTTGACATTGGTACCTCCTGCATCACCTCTTCTCTTCCAGAGATAGAGTCTAGCTCTTTCTCCTCTTTAAGTGGATGATCAAGGTGGTTATGTTGTTCTGTCGCTCCTCTTTCAAGGAAGAGTGACCTCATAGTCGACATCATTCGGTGTATGACCACCACATTTCACTGTAATGTGAAGTGCAATTTGTAACCAGAGGATGAAAGCAATACAAGTTCTTCATCTCCTGGTGACAATTGCCTCAGGTGAGCCCCTCGGTTATACAGAAACAGTAGGTGTCCTTGGGCCTGGAGCAAAATACATACTGAAATATAATTCTCTCTGTCTTTGGATCTGCCTCCTGACCTCTGATACCCACAAAAGTGTTATTTGCTCAAAGGCAAAGTGCAGGGGCCTCATTAATAAAGCTTACGTACGCACAAAACAGGGCTAGAAAGTTACGTACGCAACTTTCTATGCAAAGGCGCTGTCAGCCTATGGGGAGCAACGTCGCCACATGGCGGCCATCTTGGGACAGGGCTGCTCGATCACTCATAACATTAAAGTCAATGGAGCATGGATTTTAAAATCACTGTAGATTGCTCAATTTTCAACCGATTTTACAACAGCTTGGTTTGTTATAAACGTCAGAGATGTACTTGCTTTACTGCTTACATAAGAATAATTAAAACCATTGAATTCATATAATAATGAACACAGATATCAGCTTTTTTCAGCATAAATGGATGTAAATGTAATTTTAATATTTAGCATTGCACTTTTTTATTACTATCAGCTTTCTAATGCACAGATAAAAACAAAGCTCAACCAAAATCAATACACAACAAAAAGAGATGATGTCTTTTCTTTTCATGAACCTGTTGCCTACATTACCCACAATGCATTTCGGCTGCAGGCTAACTAATCCAGGCATAGATGTATACAAACAATAAGTCTAAGGTCTCAATCAAAGTCTCTTAACAAGCAAATAAATACAACCACAACCACAAAGAATGTAATTTCGCCTAAAGATTAGGTTCTCAAAAAACGTTGGTCTCAGGAAAACCTAATAATTGAAAATCAGATTGTGAGTAACACCATCTTCAATGTGAGTAGCCAGGCAGAAAAGACACACAACTATGCCGCATTTTTCAAAACGAAAAGCTGCGATTTCGGGATTGAGCCTGAATCATAGCCACGTTAATAAGGTTTGTAATAAACTAAACCGTTTGTAAATCAATCAAGAATTGAGCGAGTTATGAGTGTTAAAGTGAGGAAATCATCCACCTTACCATTGACTACAGTACAGTGCGCCAGAGCAGTCCCCTGTCCTAAGATGGCCGCCAAGTGACGACGCCGCCGACTCCGTCTTGAGACATCTAGTGTTTGTATATATCTATGGTTGTACCAGCCAGATTTCACTGAGCAACAGTGTGTGCAAAACATGTGTGCGTCTCAGGAGTCATTTTTAATACATCTGTGATCAGAATCCTGACGTGTGTCAGCTGTAGAAGCTCCGCTGCTCGCGGCACACCCCCCCCCCCCCCCCCCCCACATCTACTTGCCGACCCCTGGTCTAAGACATGAAAAGCCAAGGCCAGAAAGAGATGATAGCAGTGCTCAAGTAGCTTCTTGTTGTTTCGGTTGCTCTGCATAGCTTGGGTATGTGCCATCTGAAGCAGTACCTGCTGATGCACAGCTGCCTGTGCTTCCTACATCCAGGCGGTTTCCTGCCGAGACTGCATCTGTTCATGTTGACTTTCTGAGCCCGCATCGGGCACAAAAGAATACATTAAATGAGTTAGGACGCATCCAGCCATTCATTTGTTCAACAAATAGATTCATAGCCACATGTTCTGCGGGGGGTTCCTTCCAACCAGTCTTCTCCAACAAGTCTGACAACCATGAAGTAGCAGGTGCTTGTGGAACGATCGTATTTATTGTCAGATTAATTACTCCTGATTAACCTGATCTCTGCCTAAAGTTGCCAACACTTTCAGCATGTTTACCCAACAAGCCTCCTAAAGTAAATAAAAAAAATAACCTGTGTGTGTGTTGAGTTTCACGCAAACAGCTGAAATGTGTTGTGTTAGTGTAATGTGGTGCATTTAGTTAATAAAACTATCAGTGGAGATGCTGGTTGACATTAATGTAACATTTAGAAAACCTAAATGTGATTAAAAGAGTAAGGTTAAGGTTCTGTGTTGTCAGTAGTCCTGAATATCTGCTGAGTCTCTGAAGTTAAACTGAATAAAACAGTAAATCTACTCTCTAGTCATTAACATTGTTTAATGACTGATTCACATGTTGTAGTACTTATTCCTGCAGTGTAGATTGGAAAAAAAATCTCCCAGAATATGATCAAAGTAATGATGAACACTACAGTTATTACATTTAAATTACAGCACAGATAGGCTGGACGATAAAATCCTCTCTCCTAAATCTAAAGTGACTGCAGGACTTTCTGTCTTTCAGTGCTTGGAAAAACTATATGAAATAGGAAATCTTTCCAGGGTCACTTTCAAATGAACCTCTGCTGTTGTTGCTACTGTGATGTCTGAGGAATCCTGTGATCAGGTAGGACTACCCACCCTGGACAGAAAGCCCCGCCCAGAGCCATTTGATTGACAGCTCAGTCCATCAAGTAAAAGCAAAGGCAAAACAGAAAGGACAATGGCAAAATGAAAAAATAAAGGAAGAAAAGAGAAAAGGGAAAAGCAAAGACAAAATGTACCTTTTTACTTATATATATAGTTATTATTTTATGTATTCCTCTTTATATTTACACATTTATCTCCTTGTTTTTTTAACAGATTTATTTATTTACTTCTCTTTATATTTACAAATTTTCCTTATTTTTTAACAGATTTATATTTTATTGTGGCACTCTTGTGACTCCATAAAAACATTTAAATTTGTAAAAAAAAAAAAAATCTTAATTAATTCTACACACCAGCGAAATGTAAATGAGTTAAAATTATTTAGTCATTAATTTTAATTTGGTCAATAGACATCTGGGAGATTTGAACCCAACAGTGCTCTCTGCAGTACCACCCGTCAATGCAGTTATTTCAATATAAAAATTCTTCTTTTTTATAAATAACAAACTCAAGTGTTAATTAAGTAGTCTTTATTTTATTTTCATTTTTACCAACATGATCTTAAAATGTATGTACATCAAAAGCAGCTCAAATAAAAACACACCTTTGTGGTCCATGTTAAGCCAAACCATAAAATGAAAAAGTCCATTTCAAATACAAGGGCCAGAGTTCTACAAAATAGATTATAAGTTAATGCATGTCTAACAAAAACATTCAGGTGGTGAAACGTGACTGGAATGGTCACCTATGTCAAGGGAGTTTCAAGTCTCTGCAACCTAATTTGCACAGTGCACTGAAATGAGACAAAACCAATGACTGCTGTGAAGATAAGACATCAATTAGTCAAGGAATGCCTCAGAAGATGATGTGCAGTAATGAAAAGTATAATTTGCAGTTAATGGACAAAGTGATGCAAAAAAAAAGTAGTGTGAACATTTTAAGAGATGAAAAAATGTTATTTGATTACACAAAGCAGACAGTGACCTAAATGCCAATCATTTAGCTTCAGTTTCCTCATTCCTGGAGTTTCATGATGGCAAATCCGCCGGTATAAACCACTTTCAGATGTGATTACCACAGCGGGTAATATAAACACATTTGTCCGACAAACAAGAATATCCATCCATCCGTTCTCTATACACGGCTTCAACGTACACAGCGCGACTCACATTTGCGGGTTCATTATTACACACAGATGAAAATATTCCACAAAAAACGGCCATAATCCAACCTTGGACATCCAGACGAAACAAGCCAGTAAACTATTTTGTCCAAAACATGTCTTGAAGTCGGTCTATAATCCACGAATCGGTAGTTTTCGAGGAAATGCACCTCGCGATGCGCGTCCAATATTCCCTGTATTTCTCGTCATATTTTTATTTACAAATAAAATATTAGCGATTTTTTTGTACTGAAAATGGCTGGAATTGACTGCACCTTATAGGGCTACCAAACATGTCTAGGACCCCTAAATGTGATCCGAGGGAAACAAAAGTGCAAATATTTTATTGATTGTCATTTGCAATGTATATGAGGAAGCGGTGCATGACAGAAAGAGTCGTGGATTGTGTTCTTCTGCTCCTAGCCTGGTCGAGGAGGCTGCAGCTCGGCACAGGTGAAAGCCGAAAAAGCTGCGCGTTTCAGAGGAAAAGCATTCTGTCATGAGCTTATGGTTTCATGGCAGGGGCTGTCTGGAATATTCAGTCAAAGCTGATTCAACATTCAGCTTAAGGCTACTGTAACTGGAAACATGCCACAGAGTCAATTAGAGGCTTCCACGGACACACCACCTCCAAGGAGCGTCTCACCTGTCAGTCTCTCTGGAAGTAGCTCTATTATGACTCCTGGGCTGAAAGTCAGTCCCACTGCCCCACAGTAAAAATGCATTATTGACCGTAAAGTTATGAAACGAAGACTTATGGAAACATGAAGAAAACTGCCAAAGTTTTATATCTATCTAATACATGAAGGTACTCATATAATATCCTCATCCTCATGTAGTCCATCATTAACTTTCTGTTTCTTGTCTCGTATGGTCTCGCCCTCTTTTCACACATGACTATACTGTGCTGTAAATAGCAGCAGCATTCCCCCAAATCATCTTCTCACTGGAGACAAAAGAAGAATTAAACCTAAATAACTGTGCCTTTGCCTGAGAGGCAAAAGGTCAGCGTTTCACCTCCAAGTCTGACGCTAATCACGGTGACAATATTTTGAAAAAGTGCGCACAGATACTCACAGCAGCTCTGTCATCTCTGACATTTCCCATTTTCCATCTTGTTATCTGCAGCCTTCTGTTGACATTCCCAAAGCCTCACGTGCGGAGCCAGAAACAGTCGAAGGAGGATCTAAAAATAGCAGCAGCACACAGCTCAGTGTGCCCAATGTGAGTGAGCACGTTTTTAATATCTCCTCATTAAATATGCATGAGATTAAGCACCCTAGACTCCACTGTTTATTGACTGACAAGCATTGTTTTGAAATTC
Source organism: Acanthochromis polyacanthus (assembly GCF_021347895.1). Classification (NCBI taxonomy): domain Eukaryota; kingdom Metazoa; phylum Chordata; class Actinopteri; family Pomacentridae; genus Acanthochromis; species Acanthochromis polyacanthus. Next base: position 35,700,008 of record NC_067115.1, on the reverse strand, counting down.
ATCCACTCCCTCCCTGCACCTAATTTGTTGTTTCTCCAGTTCAGTATGAATGATGCTTGACTGAATGGCACGTGAATGGGACCAAAACAGATCAAGCATATTATTATACACAGTATTGTATTACTACACAGTGATGCATTTGAAATTCCTCCTCCTTTTGCACTTTTATATAAGAATGTACCCTCTAATTCCTGTCTGTTTCTTGTGTTACCTAAAAAAAAATGCAAATTAGCACAACTCTGAGCGCTAATTGATCTCCTTGATGTGGGAAAGGAGGCACAACTTCTGTCTCTACAGCTGTTTGACATTCACCGTTAAATGCTTTAATCATGATTTGAGCGATGTGAATGTCAAAGGTTGCCCACTCACCCTTCAGGGTGTGTACACATGCACCATTTTCTCCCTTGCAAATCTGCCTGTTGTAGAGTTCCATGAAGGGTCTTGGGCAGGGGGAAATGCTGCTGTGATGCCTTTCCTCATTAAACTGTGTTCACATACCTCTGTGCAGGTGCCAGTAATTCAAATGTGGGTCATCACTCATGACCCCACTAGCTGGGCAGCATATGCCACAGGAGATGCTGACAGCTCAGGTCGATCTTCGCGCACTTATTCCACAACGATGTAGCGGACCTTCGCCGTCAATTTTCTTGTTGTGATTCTCTAAGAAAATGTCATATCTATGGTAAAATAGGTGCAAGTGTTACCAGGCAGCTGAAATCCCTTTGCTGAATTGGCTCCAGTGACAGCCTCTCTAATCCGAAGGGACAGGTGTTGCCATGACAACAGCTTGCCCTGAACTGAGCTGGCAAGGCTTACAAACAAATGATTACATGAGTTTAAAAAAAGGCAAAGAATAAAACTATGTCTGTGCCAAATGTGTCTGTAAAGAGCACACAAGGCATTTTGTTTCCTCTGCTGCTCCGGACGACAAACGCACAAAAAACCCTTAAAAAACAAAACACCTAAGGCCTCATTGAGTCCTTCAAACAGGAGTTAGAGACACGAAGTACAGCAGATACCACACAGTCAGTACGGACTGACCTCGAATCTCACAGTAGATAACTTCAGAAGCTGCAGACTGGTCACGCTGCTCTAAAATCTTACAAGAGTGGAAAACGGCTCCACCAAACACTAAGTGCATTCGTGAAGAAGTATCTGAGCGATCGATGACCAAAAGTTCCTGTAACCTCTGACCTGGTAAGCTTCCCGTCATTTAGTAACCTCCTGTGGTGCATGTTCAGGCTGTCGATTCATATCAGTTGGTGCGACTGACATTTACAGTGTACGATTCTTCAGACGAGGCTTAATTCCCTAATCCACACACAAATATTATTGTTTGGTTTTAATCTACAACCACTCTAGGTGATAGTCTCATAAGACAATAAGAACAACTGCTGGTGTTCTTGTGTTTCAGCAGTATGTCGGTTTACTTCGACATGCCTTACTTTGGCTGAGCGAGTGCTTCAACATTTTTGGATACATTCCTGTCTTGTTGTGAGAGAAACAGAGCTAGCATTCTCCTGTCTGAGTGCTGAAATATGACCATACTGCCAGCAGCTGATGCCTGAGCTTAGCACAAAGGTTAGAAGCAGAGGGAGCAGAAAGTGTGAGATCAGAAAAATAAAGGAAGTGGTTCTTCAGGAGGAGCCAGAGCAGATGCAAAATACTCCAACATACATTGTGCAATTCATTCAGAAACCTGCTTAAGCAAAAAGTCTTATTAGTTAATCAATATCAAATATGGGTTTCAAGAAGAATGGGTGCTGTTGCATTTTTAATTCTTTTAGATCTGAGTGCAGCTTAGTCACTATAGATCGAATGTCTTAGAAGTAGTAGTTGGCGTCAGGAACACTGCACTTAGTTGATTTTATTCTTATCTTTCAGACAGAACTTACTCAGTCACCATAGATAATCATTCCTCCTCTTCAGCCCCCATTACCTGTGGTGTATCGCAAGGTTGATTTAAGGTCCAGTTTTATTTTCTATTTATTTAATCCCCCTTGGATTTTTAATCCAATGTCACAATATATCCTTTCATTTTTATGCAGATGACACACAGATATGCCATCCGCTGAGACCCGCTGATCCAGGCCAATGTCTCAGTGACATTAACCATTGGATAGCTCAGAACCTTCTTTAATTAAATAAATCAAAATCTGAAGTCTTACCGCCAACAACCTCGGTCCATTATCCACCAACATATAGCTTGCTGCCAGAAACCCCAGCATTTCATTTGACCCCAATCTCAGTTTCGCTCCCCACATCAAAAAGTAACCCAGTCTTGCTTCCTCCCTATCAGAACAATCTCCAAGATTAAGTCGATGCTCTCATACCCATCTGGAAAAACTAGCACATACACTCATCTTATCCCGTCTTGATTATTGCAACTCCCTCCTTTGTGGCATTCCTAAAAAGCTCATCTGTCGCCTCTAGCTTGTCCAAAACGCAGCAGCTCGGCTTCTTACCAGTTTTAACAAACAGAATCACTTCACACCTATCCTGGCTTCCCTCCGCTGGCTCCCTCTTGGTTTTCGAATTGATTTTAAGATGTTACTGATCACTTTTCAAGCTTGTCAGAGTCTTGCCCCAAGCTACATTTGCGATCTGTTGTTCCCTTATGAGTCTGCTCGCAGTCTTGGATCCTCAGATGGCTCCTTTCTGGTCATTCCAAAGTTAATGCTTAAATCTAGGGGTGACCAAGTGTTCTCCTTCAGGACCCCTCGACTTTAGAATGACCTGCCTGAGGAGATAAGGCTTGCAGTCAGTAACTTCTTTTAAATCACTTCTGAAAACTCACTTTCATAGATTTGCTTGTATGTGAAGTTTACTTTTAGCTTTATTTAGTTTTAGTGTTCTATTCTGTATTATGTCCTGTTTATTTGAGATGTTCTCTCTTGTTTTATTTCAATTATAGCTGCCTGGTTCCTTAGTGTGATGTTGTCTCTCTAATTCTTTAATTTTCTAATTTTTTGACTTTTAATGTTAACCCTCCATCTGATTCTGTAATTTTCAACCTGCCAAGATCCCTTGTTTGATATGCGTGCTAATCTGGCTAATTATTCATTTAATTTATTGTCATTTTTACTATTTATTTGAATTGACTGCTCTGCCTTGTCTTGCTTGATTTTCTGGATTGCATGTTTTAACTGTCAAAACACTTTGTTAAACTCTTCTTAAGGGTGCTATATAAAGTAATTATTATTTTTATTGATGTGTTATTGTACAACAATCAGGCATAACATTATGACTGCCTGCCTAGTATTGTGTTGGTCTCATTTATGCTGCTAAAACTCCTCTGAGCCAGTGGAGGATGGACAGAGGACCTCTGGGGATGTCCTGTGGTACCAGGATGGTGGCAGTGAGTTCTGTGGGTCCTGTGGGTTGCAGTGTGGGATCCAGCTAGATCAGGCTTATCCTGACACATCCCACAGATGCTCAGTAAGATTTTGTTCCCCGGGCCACTCCTGAATCAAAGACTGCTGTCACCAGAGGGGTTGGGAGGTTGGGGGGGTTGCTTGAACTGCAATGTTTACATGGGTAGTACCTGTCAAACATCCACATGAATGTCATAACTCAAGGTTTTCCAGCAGAACGTTGCATTATAACAAGATGATTGACGTTATTCACTTCACCCGTGAGTGGTCATAATGTTGTGGCGGATCGGTGTATATATCATTAGTACTCTCTCAAGGAATGCAGTGGAGTTATGTGATTATTGGAGTACGTTTGTCTCTCTATCTATTTGTGCGGATTTGAATGAAATTTTCAGGAAAGGTTAAAAATGACACAGGGACCACCTGATTAGATTTTGGCAGTGATGAAGCTTATAGTCTGGATCCACGGATTTGATAAAGATTTCAGTATCATTACAAGATGATCTTCAGATACATGGTGTCACTGTAAAGGCTGGGTTATACTTTCCGCATGAATGAGCCATGCGGAAATGAGACGCTTGGAAATGCGCGCAAGAGAACGTGTGTGCATTTATACTTCAGGCGGTGTCTGCTCCCAAACTGCAGGGGACGGTGTATCGCAAACATACATCTACCTAGTCTACTCTAATAGTAAAGTAGAGAAGAAGAAGTTTTCCATTGTTTACACCACTTAAAACACGGCATTTTACCAAATAGTTGCATTTCAGCGGTTAGTTTTAATTTCACACATGAATTGTTCATAACCCGGTTACCACGGTGATCTCTGTGTGATGAATCGTATAACTGCACTTATTTCTAGACTTCAGCTACAAGTAGGCCCTGGCCTTCTGCCATGTTTTTCCGTGTGGCTTCGTCCAAAAGTTAGAAAAATTTTTAGGTACACGGAGCGGAAATTTTCTGCGTGAGAACAGCCACTCGAGGGGGCATAGCTGCTAAAATTATGCAATTTTTCCGCACGAAGCCGCACAGACCTCACAGACGCGGTAAGCATTAAACAGTCTTAACTATGAGAAGTGAACACTACCATCATGAAATGGTACTTACGAAACCATTGTGGACTTATTGGGACTTACCATTTGGAAATGATATGACTGAGCAGCCTTGGTGGAGTGCTGAGTAAGGAGTGCTTTGTGAGTTCCTTTTTTGTTATTATTAGGTTGTTTGTAATGAATGCCAACTCCACTGATGAACTGCCCCTATTGTTTTCTGTTTATTGTCATCCAAAAATGCATTTTTTTACCCTTTTATCTTCATTTTTAGCAGCATTTCGGCCCTCTTCCCTTTGGCAGCTTGATCTCCTCAGTATTTATAGGTTCCCATGAACCTGAGCCCCTGTGTCATCACAAAGACGGTGGAAAATACGATACTGTCAAGTGAGGCATCATTGTGGAGAGTTGGGAGTAGTCTTCCTGTTGATACGCTGCAGGCTTGATGCTTCCTGTTGACACTTGCTTAAGTTGGGCCTACTTTTACTAGATTTGCATAACATTAAGGAGTTTCGTCCAGTGGTTCCCAACCACTGGGTTACAAATTTGTTTTCGTTTCTAGACTTTTCTCAAATCCTTGATTGCCTCTGTGAATGTTTTGAAATTCAAAGACTTGTGGAAATGTCTCTCAGTTTTTTAATTTCAGCACTGGTTTTATATTTGCATATGCATATTTTAAGTTTTTATATGTTTTTTTAATTGAATAATAACCTGAAAAATAACTAGGAACTATAGATGACAAATATTGGAGTGGAGTTAAAAAATATTTCACTCAGAAATTAGTTGAGTGGAAATATGAAGCAGCAGGAATTTGAAATACTGAAGTAAAGTACAAGTACCCTAAAATTGCATGAAGTACTGCACTCGGAAATGATTAATTAATGAAACTGTATTGACTTAAATTGAAAAAATGACAGTGTTACACTTTCGCTACACTGCGTATAAAAACAACACATTGTATTGCTCACTATGGAAAAATTCTGAAATTTACAGCAAATATCTCGACGAAGATATGACAATGTCTATTGTGTACTGAATTTAACTAAATTGGGAGTAATGGTGCCCCAATGTGTCATCTGTCTTTGGTTGTTGGTCCTTTTTGTGTGTGTGTGGGTGTGTTTTGCTGGTCTACTTGACTCTTTATTGGATGGGATAGCAAGCAATAAACAGCATTATCTTATTAACTTCTTCAGTTGTTACTCTACAAAAACAAGAAAAGCACTGTCAAGTGGGGCCTAGTTATTAGAGATCCCAGGAGCAACCACTACCTAAATAAAAGCTTTAAGCAGACCAATGAAAAGCTAAAATGAGAAACTATATAAGTTAACCACATGATTATGCTTATGCTTGATGCAAGAATGATTTTCATAGGCTGATATATATTCTAAAATGATGTTTGCTATAGAATAGAATGATTTAAAATGGGTTATTCGATCATGCTAAGAAGAATGATTTAAAAAGTGATTCAGTGTAACTAAATGAGTTTTGAATGGAAGTAATCTGTGCTGTTCTGAGCTGTATGCAGGCAGGAAAGAGAAAAGCAGAAGTTGGGGACTGCTACTGTGTGCCTGGCGGAACCCAGGCCAATGGCCAAATATGGTTATAGGAAGCACATGAAGAATGACTTCACCATTGTGCCTTGAATATGCCTTGAATGTGCCTTGACCAGGCCTTGACAATGTGTGTATTTGTTGTGAGCCTGATAGTTAAGCAACTGAGCGTGCAGGTAATGTGTGTGTATTAGAGGATGAGACTATAAAAGAGAGAGTCAAAGACACTGAATTCAGAGTTCTCCCCCGGAGGGGGGAGATGCTGCTCGCCGGAGCTGCAAAGGGGAACTTGGCCGGAGTTCTGAAGATTCTTCACCGCATCTATTGCCCTAGAGACGGGAAGACAACGCAGGACTTAGGCTGCAGAGTTCTTTGAGAACGTCGTTGGAAGCAAAGTTGTTCTAACTTTGTTCAAAAGAAGAAGACCACACTCTGCTGAAAGGAGAGTCCTGAGAGGTCTGCAGTTATCCAAAGAGATGAAGAGAGGCAAGCACCCACGGCATCCAGAGAGGCGCAGGAGGCAGCAGCAGAGGGCTGTTCCACTCCAGGGGCTGGAGGACGCAGTGACCCACCGCAGCCTGGTGAGACGGGGGCTTTCCACCACCACCACCCAACTGAGAAGACAGCTGAGACGCCCGCACTTGTGTTCCAGCTGCTACTAAAGATAACTGCCAGACCAACGATTGGCTTTTGGGACCTCTCCACTCCCTCTGCCTAGGAAGAACACCCTCCGCCCACAAAGAAGACTCCGTACCGAGTCTACTGGTCGATCGAGTGGCTCTCCCAGATCCAGGTCAAGACTGGGTGAAACAGCGGTGGCCGCGCTGTCCGCTCTCTCTCCTAAATTTACTAATTAGAGAAGATTCTTAGGTATGCTCAGCTTAGTTTAATTTAGTTAAGTTAGAAATAATCAGGAATAATTAAATTGTTTAATCATGAATTAATGCTGTGCCCCTGCTAATAATTGCTTAATAAAACGCTATATTGCATTTAAAGAGAAGTCTTATGAGATTATTATGATTCACCTATTCTGCATAGTGGTAAAAAGTTAAGTTGATTGTGCGCATTAAATCTAATGGTTCTTAAAGGTTACTTTAATCCAACTAGTTACTTTAAACATTACCCCTGAGGTTAGTTTTTCAAACCTCTAAAACGAACCTAGGAATATCAGCAAGTGCAAACAGTTTTAACAGGAAAGCTGTCGTTAACAAACGTGGTCAATAAATCAATTCTACTACTTAGGAGGGCTGCTTAGTGAGAGAGTATTTATTGAAGTAAGAGGGGTAAGACGTTTGGAAGAAGACAGTTAGGACCTAGGCGAGTATTCCTTGACACCAGCTTAATTATTCTACTGAATCCTGTTAGGTAAATTCTAATAGGCAGATAGAATCTGACCCTTTAAACGGAGAGCTGGTCCTGAATTAACCTGAGGAAAGGGTTAAAGAAGGCTATACTGACTGACAGCACTCAGAGAGCACAGTACTCCACCAAGGCTGCTCAGTCTTTGTACAACTTCCAAAGGATAAGTCCCGATAAGTCCCCAACTGTCGATTTGTAGTAGGATCACAATCATCTGATGAGCAGGCAGCTGATGTAGTGTTCACTTTTAGTCATAGCTACAATGACGTCGGGCTGCTATCGCGCAATGACCCTTAACAAATCTGTGGATCCAGACTATTAGCCGCATCACTGCCAAAATCTAATCAGGTGGTCCTTGTGTCATTTCTGACCTTTTCTGAAAATTTCATCCAAATCCATTTGCATGTTTTTTGAGTAATGTTGCGCACAGACAAACAAACGTATGCCGATCGTCACATAACTCTCCCGCGTTCCTTGGCAGAGTATAAAAGGAGTTTTTTTTTTTTCACCTTAGAGAGCCACACTGGAGACGTAAATGCATTTGTAACCAAACAGAAAAGATTTTTCAGATGTTGGAATCACCATCATCTGCTAGTTCTGTAGTGAGGAGAACAGCGTATGACGACACATAAGGTGTATTGCAAGTTTTTATCTGCCAGAATCAAATCATTGCACATGGATTTCATAGAAAAATAGCTCAGACTATTGTGTTATCTCTGTTGTAGCATGCCCCATTTCCTTGCACATCCTCTAATACATAAAACCTGAAAATCCCTTTCATATTTCATCAATATTGACGTGTACCATACGAGAAACTCTCACCGTCCTCCCTGCATTAGATGAGTGATGGCATGTCTCATTTGCCCTATTTTGCTCAAAGCGCTGCATCCTTCCAGATAGCAGCTGTCAATGCGGTGAATGCAGTGGTGTCAAGGCGGGCTATAGCCGTGCACAGGTTCAGTAAATGTTAGGAGAAAATTACTGGTAACAGGGAAATGACACTAAAAAATATCTGTACTGGGTAAACTGTCTGCTTTAACTGCATCCTATCCCATGTGTCCACACTTTTGCGTCAAGATGAGAAAATCGATACCACTCCCACATATGTCCATTAAGCACGTCCATTACGAGGAGGTTAACGTGACTCTCTGTGGAGCCCATGTTGGAACAGGAAGACAGGAATGCAGGTTGATGCACGAGGAGCGGTCCAGCATATAATTCTTACAAAGCCACAGTTTGTAATTTTTCCTCTGTTGCTACATATTAAACGAACAACATGGAGGTTTTTTCACGGTGGACTTTGTTACCTTTGGACTGAGCCATGACTCAAGGTTAAGATTAGAGTTTGGCTCTGTGTAAACATTTTATTTGCCTGAATGTGTTGGCTTTGGAGAATTTAGCGTGGGGTTAGGTTTTGGATGCAAAAATGCCTGTATGTGTAGATAAAGTTGTATTTTATGCATTAAACTCACAGCTATGTCGCCTTTAATTAAGATAAGAACATAAAATTGAAGACTATTTTGTGGACACATGAAAAACAGAATTTTTAATATGTCTGTAGATTTTCACTTAATTAAATGATATTGAAAAAAGAGACTACATAGAAGCCCTGCTAGCTACAGTGGTTTTCAAATGTATTATTTAAAGGTCTGCAAGTGATTTTATTCAAGGTCAGAAGTCCAGAATATGGCAAATTTAAAAGACAAACATGACATCTCTTTGGACTGGGCAAGCCTGAAACCAAGGCAGATAAGACTCAGACAGTAATTCCATGTTTATTTCTGACATATTCTAACAGAGTACACTTCTGGAATATTACATAAATGTAAACTAATTCAATGTATCACCTTCAACACGTGCATATCTTTGACGCTGAATGGCATTGCATTTGGTTTACAGTTTAGATTTACGATGTGAGTATGTGTCCACCTTGTTTTTGATGACAGATCCAATCCTCCTTTTTCAGCTGCTCTTTGCTGAGCTAGTAGTATTTCTCTGCCTTTGTCTTTAAACACAGCTTAAAGGTGTTCTATTGAATTCAAATCAGGGTGAATACTTTGCAGCAGCAATTCATGGTGCATTTAAATGTGGTCCACCCAACACGCCTTTTGCTTTCATGCAAACCCACACCATCACACTCTCACCTCTGTGTTTCACTGTCAGGACTATGCATTCACTGTTCAGTCCTGGCCAGGTTCAAACAAACATTCTGTCCCCAATCTGAGCCAAACAACTGTATCTTGATGTTGGTTGATGAAAAACCTTTAATTCTGGGCCAAACAGCAAGTATGGGTTTTTCTTGGCTACTGTCCATAGAGATTATGCACTGTGCTTTGAAGTGTGTATCTACTGATTACCGTGTTTCCACTGGTTGTTAGTTGGTTGCAGATCTTCCTGTATTTTTTTTCCCTTCTTCCAATCTAACATTAAAATTTTCAGTTCCTCTGGCAGTTCTTTTCCATGTGGAAGTATGATGCAGACAGACATAACTCATAAATCTAACTGAGAAAGTTCTGGTGTTTACAGGCCATTTTAACCATGCTAATGCAATTAGGCTAATTGGAAATTACAGGTGTGCTCAAGAAAAGGCCAGTGATGACAGGTTTGTGTGTCAGTGATCATCGATGTACTCACTTCGGTTTTATCTGTTGCATTTATACTTTGGAGTAAGTATTTTCTATATAGTATAAAGTGTTTGCTTTTGAACGATCATATGAGGGAGTACAGCATTTGTTAACGTAGACAACTTGTGATACAATCATTTGCGTACTGGTTAAAATAGGACAAATTGCGTATGTACAGTTTATTAAAAGATAACAAGTTCTCTGGTGTAATGCTAATGCCTGACCCTAGCAGCAGCATTACAACACGTTCTCAAGCAGCCATGACAATGATGTCAACAATGGGAAAAGAAGAAGCCACATAAAGCCCCATTCATCTGGGAACAGGATCACTATGTGTGCACTCCAACTACACTGTATATTCAACTGCACTAGCAATTTTTAACAAATGTGAGTCCGAATAGAAAGCTTTCACACTTCGTTAAATGTTGTTTTCACAACCGGAGGTACAAGCTGGTTCCAAATTGACTCGCCTTTAGCTCCAGATGTGGACTGACTTTGAGAAGCCCTGCTCTGGAATCTGCAGTGCCTAAAGTGATGACCAAGATAAGCATCATTCTCTATAAATGTTATTTCAATCTGCCTGTTGGACTTTGATCTCACTGAAACAACTAGAACTATGGTCTTATTGTTTGTACTTTAGAAAAGCTCATAGTGTAACAAAGATGCATCTATGTGAAGTATAAACATAAACAGAAAAGTCTTTGAAATTCACTCACCAGTTTTTGAGATATCTTGTCACAGGCCACATGTTGACTGGCATGTCATGCCTCTCCGTCTAGCCACATGTTTCCTGTTAGTATCCCTACTGTCATTGTCAAATAAACCCAAAATGACAAAATAATCTTGATGAAAATGGAGCTCATCAGCACCCAACTGTTCTTATAATTTGGGATCATAATAATTACAGACTGTATTAAAGAGCAAAATATAAAAACACAACAGTTTGTCAAGACAGCATTGCATGAAAGAAAACAAGATTTAATGATGGCAACTTTTTAGGCTGTGCTGAGGAGGACATTTTTACCCAACAGCAAGATTACTGTCAGTTGGTAACCTCAAAAGTCCAACACCGCGCTGCTCCACAGGCTGGAAAACACGCATCTTTCCAGTTTATCAGTTCTGTGAATCCCTCAGGTATCACTGTTTGTTACCTGCAGAAGCAGTTAATGTCTAATTTTGGCTTTTCATTTGTATTGTGGAACTTGTTTATTTTCCCATTACACTCTGCACGGCATTAAAAATTTACGGAGTCAATTCCTTGTAAGACACAAAAAGCTACCTTTCCCTGGGTAGCTCAGGCTGCCAGGGTAATTTAGGTTTCTAAAACCAGCTCTCACGTTTAGACTTGTGATAGATGAGCATTAAAGCATGGAGGCATTATAAGTCCTTCTCTGTGGACTCCGGCTTATATTCTCGCAGAGCTGTCTCATCCAGGAACACTTCAAATTAGCATCTCTGCCCACGGGGCAGTACTAGGAAAACACTGGACTGTCTGTAACGTGGGAGCCAGGAGCTGGCTGACAAAGCCCAGAGGGCCAGAGCAGCCCTCGCTGCCTTTGGTTCGAGATTTTAGAGAGCGAGTGGGAGAGATAGATCGAGTAGGTGGACAGTTTCATCACGGTGAAGAAAGAACCAAAGCAGGGTGTTCTCCCAAATAGTTCTGGAGGGTGGCTGTACCAATTAAAAAGAGTAGAGTTGATTACTTAATGTGAGAAAAAGCACACCTAAGTACCCTGGCAGCTATTCGAACCCACACATTCGCTCATAGGCATGAACTTAAAATGACTTGAGACTGCATGAAAAAAGGTAAAATTGGTACAAAATCCAATCACATCCAGTGAACATGCAGGTGGTGTCAGTTATTCAACAAGGTGAGCCTTCTAATTATGCATATTCACATAAGCATCATCAATTATGCACATGAATTATTCACAAGATTAAAGCATCACATGGGAACATAAGAAGATGGCCTTTAAATCTAATATTATATGAAGGGATTCTCAATATTTTGGTTCTTATAAAACTATTTTAATAGCCAACTAATTAATAGCAATACTAACATATGGTGCAGCCCAAAAAATCTGAATATCATGAAAAGTTTTTTATAATCAATATTCAATGTGCTTTACACTTAAAATAAGCCTTTTTTTTGGTATAAATTTGATGATTATGGCTAATAGCTTATACAAATCTGAAATTCAGTGTCACAAATTAGATGAATATTTTCAACATCAATCAAAACAAGGTTTTACAACAGAAATGTCCAACTTCTGAAGAGTACATTCATTTATACACTCAATACTTGGTTGGGGCTCCTTTACCATAAATTGCTGCATCAGTAAATGGAGGTGATGATCCTGTGGCACTGCTGAGGTGTTACAGAAGCTCAGGTTGCTTTGATAGCGGCCTTTTTTATTTTTGAGTTGGGTGTTTCTCATCTTCCTCTTGACACCTCCTCATATGGGGTTCTACGGGGTTCACGTCAGGTGGCCAATCAAGTGCAGTAATGTCATGGTCAGCAAACCATTCGATAGTAGTTTTGGCTCAGTGGGCATGTGCGAAGTCCTGCTTGAAAAGGAAACTGGCATCTCCATGTAGCTTGTGACTAGACTGAAGCATGAAGAGCTTCTGGTAGATGCTGCGTTGACTTTGGACCTTATAAACACTGAACTGAACCAAGAAGATGACATGACACCACAAACCATGAAGAACTGAAGAAACTTCACACTTGACTTCAAAGACCTTGGATTCTGTGCCTCTTCATCCACTAGAACCTTGATTTTGGACCAGTGAGCAACAGTCTGACACTGTCTCTGGTACAGAAATGTCTTGACATTAGAAATGAGACAGTTGTAGTTCTTTGCCTGAAGATGTCTGGTCTGAGTGGCTCTTCATGACACCAGCCTCACATCACTCTATGTGAGGCTCTTCTAAATTCTTGAATCAGCCTGACTTGACAATCCTCTCATGGTTGCTGTCATCTCTGTTGCTTGTGCCCCTTTTCCTACTACACTTTTCTATTTTGTGCTTCGATATATTTGCATGCCTTTTCACCAGTGACCTTCTGAGACCCACTCTCTTTGTGGAGGATGTGGATGATCGTCTTCTGTACAGCTTTCGAGTCTTCCCTATGATTGTGGTTGCATGTACTGAATTAGACCAACAGATGGACGGTATATATACTTTTTTGTAGTAATTTAGTTAAATGTGAAATGAAATATTCTGATATTTTGAGATACTGGATTTCAGCTTTTCATGACCTATAAGGCGTAATCATCCATCCATCCATTCTCTATACACTGCTTAATCCTCATTAGGGTCACAAGGGAGCTGGAGCCTGTCCCAGCTGTATTAAGGTGAGGGATGGGGGCACCGTGGGCAAATCACCAGTCTATCACAGGGCTACATATTTAGACAAACAATCACACTCACATTCACACCTACAGAAAATTTAGGGTTACCAATTAACTTCAGCATATTTGGACCATGGGAGGAAGCCAGAGTACCCGAGAAAACCCACGCATGCACAAAGAGAACATGCAAACTCCATGCAGAAAAACCCTGGGAAGGCCGAACCGGTGATCTTCTAGCTGCAAGGCCAAAGTGCTAACCACCAAGCCACTGTGGAGCCCCATTATTCATCAAACTTAAAACAAAAAAAATCTTTATATAGATTTTACTTTATGTGTAATGAATGTATGAAAGTGTTAGGTTTTGAGTTAAATTCGTGCATTTGCCGTTTTGTCTAGTGAAGTCAGTGTCACATAAGAATCAATGGACAGTTTAAAATAAATCTTCCATCTGTGGTGACATATTCTACTGTCAAGGTTCACCAACTTTAATTGTTTTTTGCACATTCAACTGTTTTTTTTTCACAGCTCTGTTCAGTGACAATTGCCTTCTGAATGTAGATGGTGTCCTTGTAATGGTTATAAAAGCAATGTTAAAATGCTGTTAAAAAAAACTTGTAAGCAAAACAATACTTAATCCATGATAGCACACAGTTAAAAACAACACACAATTCATTTATCAAATGTAAAAAACAAAACTGATTTGTGAATTTCACAGTGAGATTGAGCGATCTGTTATCCACTACTTTGGTCTCAAACAGAGTGAGAAGAGGAAAAGGATAATCTGTGTTTTCAACATGAGCAACTCCTGATGTTATTTTGTAAAAATCACTTTGCTTACTATTTAAAATTGTTTTTCTGCAGTGTTTACTTTTATACAAGTTTATTTATTTGAAAGTTGTTTCTCCAATCAGTGATCGGGGTTCGATTGCTTTTGTCTGAGCCGGACTGTAGAGCGGGACACGCTGCTTCCGTTCGTCCATTACAACACTGGATGTGACTGAAGTAACAGCGTGTCTGTGTTTTTCCTTTATTATCCCCCTTTACAGATAAGATAAGTGAATATAATACACCTGGTGAAGCATATATGTTTTCTGTGTGTTTTGAGAGACGTAGAAAGTAAACTGCTGGTGTCTTCAGGAACTTTGAGAGCAGATAAGTTTAATTGTGTGTGAATGTGACACTCATTCTTGTTTTCATGCAAACGGAGACACATTTGTGATGTTACCGGGCGATATGCATTTAAAGAGTATAAATTTGGTAGAAAACGTGTTTCAAGTTGCGATATTTGTACTTTCTGTGTGAAGTAATGATGTTAATCGTTTTCATTTTATCTTAGTTTGATTGTGACAGATATTCATGAATGATACTAAGTTATTTTCATTTAAACCTGAACTGAAGCAGATGTAAAATGTCAGACGTACTTAACACTGCAACTACATAATTTGTAAACTTTGATTTAAGCCATCACAAAGATATGCTGTGTTGTCAGTACAATATTATTTTCTAAAACTGTTAATTGCGTGATTCTGATTGTTCCTGTAACAGAAATTGTGTTTCATTTTGAAGATTTCATTACAACACTGGATGTGACTGAAGTAACAGCATGTCTGTGTTTTTCCTTTATTATCTCCCTTTACAGGGGTGTAACATCCTTAATGTTCAGTCCCAATATGCACGTACTAGTGCTGCACAGGTACTTGCGCCATTACCACTGAAAGATTGGTGAGTGAGTTTGCTCGGTTGTCAGACTTTTGTATGAAAATATTCAAATATCTGTGCTGAAGAGAAGAACATTTTAGATTACAAATAGGTGGGACTGAGTTATTAGGGATCTCGGGATCTTGTTCACAAGTGACAGGAAAAGGGAACATAAAACTGACATATAAACTGGTGCAGTCTCAACAATAATGTGGTTGTTGAACCAGACCATTGTTGCAAAGAGGGAGATAAGCCTGAAAAGAAAGCTTGAGTTTTATTAATCAATCTTAAGTACATCTCTCACCATTAGTTATAAGGTGTGGACAGTGATGTTGCAGATTCAAGCAGCCAAAACGGGTATCTTCCTTCCGGTGGCTGACCATGCACCATATCCAACAGGGAGGAAACCCCAGGGTAGACTCTAAACTCATTGGAGGAATTGTATATCTCATCTGGCCTGGGAACTACTTCTGAATCCCCCATGATCCCATGAGGAGCATGAAAGTGCAGCACAGAAGAGGTATTTCTAGAATGTCCTGCTAAACCTGCTGACACTGTGACCCAACGCTTGATAAGCAAAAGTAAATCTTTGGATAGAGGCTGATTGCTCAGGACACACCTTGGATTTCCACCAGCCTGGGTTAGTTTTTATGTCAAATTACTGTCATTACAGGCATACTTGCACACTAGCTGGCAAGTGAGCAGCAAAGTCAGATACCTAAAAGACATAGCTGACAGATCCAGCCTCTGCCATTCCTGCTAGTAGTAGCAGTGTGAATACAAACTAGAATGAACTGATAAACGGGAGTGATACCATGCCTGTACATCACCACACAATCACTCCGCCTTGTGTGGATTCACATGTGCAGCCACGATGACATTTTAACAAGCAATTCCAAACCCAGACCATTATATTTTTCAATGGACTATGATAAAGGAAGCGAGTATAGAAAATAAAAGGGAACCTTTGCTGTTGCTTTTGTTGCACTCAAACAAGTTCCATTCATTGAAGAAGGCTTTGAAAAAAACAGTCCAAAGCTTCAGATAAGCAAACACTGAGTTTTAAATAACTACATTTATAACAAATTATGTGGTGCTATGGTGAAAGAAAATAACCTGCAGTTTCCTTATCAACACAAAGAATTGGGATGTTAATTAGTTTTCATGTATGCAAGCAAGGAAATGTGTTGTTAACACTGTACTGTGCCCTTCACTGTCATTAGCATGCTTAGTTTATGCTACACATGGTGGATCATTTGTGTACTCAGGGGGAAATAGCTCCTTAGACCAATTAGGCATTGGCCGAATAACATGACATTTCAGTCTAAGTCTATAGCGTACAAATTTCTATACATAGTTGTTAATTACTTTTGCACAACAATCAATGTACATCATTTAACCTGAAGCTTAATTAGGAATTCTAATCTACTATTTGTCAAGTGTCTCACAAATCCTGTGTTTGCGCTGCAGCCATGAAGCCCTACACTTTCATCTTCCCATTTCTATTTTTGTTCTGTGTTGTCCAGCGTAGCCTTTCCTTCCAGAGGCTTGTTACTTAGAGCTGGTGGGATCTGGGCACATGTGTCCCTGTTTGTTTCCGTTGTATTTTCTGAGAGGTTAATGCGTGCTGACATCACATAAATGTCCTCTCATCCAACTGAGAATATGCCAACCATGCAGCAAGCCAGCCAACTGCACACCCTTTCTGTCACACTGTCCTCACCTCCCATCTCGTCTTTCTTTTCTTTCCATGGGACTGTAAATATCGTCTTACTTTAACTCCATTTGTAAATAACTGGGCTTTCCTGCTTGAGTACAAAAACAAGTTCAGTGTGCAGTCAGTTTTTCTGGTCTTTCAGCTATTAAATACAAATGAAAAGCTTTGAATGAGAATTGGGACTCTTAAACGTCATAGCCTGTTTGTGTGTTTTAGGTAGTCGACTACTATTGCATTTGTGGGGGGAAAGTTGTTTAAAGTTGTTTGTGACTCTAGAAGGAACTGCATGAAGTCTGATAACATCAGCTGGCACTAAAAGCAACAAGCCTGAAAGTGAAACAAAGGTTGGGAATGCTAAGTTTGGAAGTTATAAGCTTAACATTCTGTTTCAAACTATTTGAGGTTGCAGGCAGTTAGACGTATAGCACATTTGACTGTCTGACTCAGGGGTGTTAAACTGACAACATACAGGGGCCACACACAGCCAAATTTGTTCTCAAATGGGCCAGACCAGTAAAATCAGAGCATAATAACCTATAAACAAGAAAAGCACTCAGAAAGTGCAGTACTCCACCAAGGCTGCTCCGTCGTATCATTTCCGACTGCTGAAATGTTGAAAAAAGTCATGGCGGAAATCACGCAACATAGAATGTGGCCATTTAAGATAGATGTAGCCACAAACAAAAGGACCTTGCGCTGAGGACAGGCATGTGTTATGCATGTGCACATTATGTATGGATACTGAATTGCATGACCTAAATATGTAGCAGACAGTGGGAATTGAGGGGACTCTGAAACATTCCCACAATTTAATCAGTTGTTCCTTGTATCATTTCTGATGGATAAGTCTCGATCAGTCTGCAACGGTGGATTTGTAGTGGGATCGCAATCAGGGCCGGCTCTCCCTATACGCCAATTAAGCGGCTGCTTAGGGCCCCGCCGCCATTAGGGGGCCCCGGAATTGACTGTGTCTGATGGTCTGACCCACAGACTGCCATCTAACATTACTTGCTTCGGACTAACCTGGCAACCACCCAACACGCGTTGTAAGTTCAGTCTCGCTGATTGGGCGGCAGCCGCAGCCCCAGACGTGTCAAAATATTTGGTTGGTTGATCAAAAACTGGCATCAAGGAGGATGTTTAGAAGAAGAATAGAAAAAAAACAAGATGAAGCGTGTTTATCCTTCAGGTGCGGAAAAAAGGAAAAAGAAGAAGGAGGACGAACAAAAGAGAGATACGCAAGGTAGTTTTTGAAAACATCAGTTGATTGTTTTGTGGATACTATGATCGTGAGTTTCATTTTTAAATGCACTTGTTGCTCAGCTGACGGTAACCAAATCGTTGTTGCTAATGCTAGCGCTGTTTAGCTAGAGGCGCTAGAGGAGAAATATTGGTGAAACTAATGAGTTTTTGGACGATTAATGCAGTTTTTAAAGTGGCGCTATACATGCCATCCGAGCTCCTCGACTTTGGAGCAACCTGCCATGGGAGATAAGGCGTACGGAGTCTGCTGCTTCTTTTAAGTCTTTTCTTTTAAGTGATTGTATTTAGACTACTTTGATTTACCCTTAACATTATTTTCTGCTCACACAAACTGTAAAAACAAAATATTCTCTTTCTCAGAGGGATCATTGCTCAGGTATTTTGGTGGTGCCCTTGGACAGTCGTCAAAGGAGGCTGACACAAGAGATGATGTCACTGGTAAGTAAAAATATTCCATTGCCTTTTTTTCAGTAGTTTTGAGTGCAACCTGAACATAACTAGTTTTCCTCTTGCCACTGTAAAGTATTGCAGTGAAACTTTACTGTGTTTTTTTCTTGTATTCAAATATGAACTTGTGTTTTTTAGTATTGTTTTATCTACTCTGCACATAATGCATACTATATTTATGACTTTATTTTAATCACAGCAGCTGAAGGCGACTCGACTGCTGCTTCAGTAGAGACTAGTCTGCAGCAGCATACAACAACAGATGATGTTGCTGGTAAGTTAACTATACATTGCAAATTCTAAATAAACAATATGTATTTGACCTTATGTACAATGTTGGTATACTGATTAAGTTCATTCTAACACATTTAAAAAGTGATCCTGCTTAGGGCCCCCTGATGTCCAGAGCCGGCCCTGATCGCAATCATGCTGCTGACGTAGCGTTCATTTGTTGTCATGGTTACAGTGACACCGTACCGCTATCTCACAATGATACATACATCTTTAATAATCCAGACCCACATTATAAGCTCCATCATTGCCAAAATCTAATCACTTGATCCTTGTGTCATTTCTGACCTTCCCTTAAAATGTCATCTGAATTCCTTTGTGTGGTTTTGAGTAATGTTGCTAACAGACAGAGAAACAGACAAACCAACGCTGATTGTCACAGCGTTGGTTTGTCTCTGCACATCTCCACGTCCTTGGTGGAGGAATAACCACAACTCCAATTTTTTCCTTTGTTTTAGTGCAACAAAATTGCATGCTGAAAATGTTCACATTTAAGGAACTACCTTTTTACAAAACATTATGAACATCCTGAAATTTCTTTCGATAAATAAGCCACAGTCACAGAGTATCTACAAAGACACAAAACATTTAGTCACAGGTATCTGGAAATTAACGATCTACTATTTTGCTGTATGATCAAAACAACTTGTCAGGCTCTAGAAATTATTTTGCATTTAAAGTTTTTCAATTTTACAATTTTCAGCTAATGTCCTTGCTATAATTTTTACACTTTTAAAGTTATCCTGGGTGCCAGATTGGACCATCTGGTGGGCAGATTTTGGTCCGTGGGCTGTATGTTTGACACCCCTGCTCCAACTGAACTTTAGTTGCATCAAAGTTAACATATGCATCATATTGGATAGGAGAGAAAATTGCATTAAATACAAATAAAACATCTCTGAGAATTCTTCTGATAGGTTGTAAAGAGAGGAGCAGCACAGTTGAAAAATGAATTCACTGCAGTATCTATGAAACATAATGTTCTTCAGTCAGCTTTAAAGTTTTGTTTTACTTAATCACACAAAGAAATGTGGATGCACCAGACTCGTCCTGAGCCAGATGAAAATTTGTGAAGAAACAGGAAGTGTCCATCACGGAAATGGGCAGATTGTAAAGTTTCTGAAGAAAATGTACATGATTGCTGACAACCAAATTTAAGACTTGAAAGGCTGCAAGAGAAGAAGCAGTAATATGTTAAAGCACACATGCATTAATTCTTTACTTTACATTACCATTCAAAGGTTTGGGGTCACCCAGGCAGTTTTATCTTTTCCATGAAAACTCACACTTTTATTCATGTGCTAACAGAACTACACAAGGGTTTTCTAATCATCAATTAGCCTTTCAATACTATCAGCTAACACAATGTAGCATTAGAACACAGGAATGATGATAAATGGAAATGTTTCTCTGTACCCCTATGTAGATATTCCATTAAAAATCAATCATTTCCAACTAGAATACTCATTTACCACATTAACAATGTCTAGACTGTATTGCTGATTCATTTATTGCTATCTTCTTCTTCTTCTTCTTTTCCTTTCGGCTTTTCCCTTCAGGGGTCGCCACAACGAATCAATTGCCTCCATCTAACCCTGTCTTCTGCATCCTCTTCTCTCACACCAACTACCTTCATGTCCTCTTTAACCACATCCATAAACCTCCTCTTTGGTCTTCCTCTAGGCCTCCTGCCTTTCATTGGGAAACTCAGCATCCTTCTACCAATATATTCACTCTCTCTCCTCTGGACATGTCTGAACCATCTCAGTCTGGCCTCTCTGACTTTATCTCCAAAGCCTCGAACATGTGCTGTCCCTCTGATGTACTCATTCCTGATCACTCCCAAAGAGAACCTCAGCATCTTCAGTTCTGCTACCTCCAGCTCTGCCTCCTGTCTTTTCCTCAGGGACACTGTCTCCAGACCAAACAACATGGCTGGTCTCACCACAGTTTTGTAAACTTTTCATTTCATTTTAGCTGAAACTCTTCTATCACACATCACACCTGACACTTTTCTCCAGCCGTTCCAGCCTGCCTGTACACGCTTCTTCACCTCTTTTCCACACTCTCCATTGCTCTGGACTGTTGACCCTAAGTACTTAAAATCCTCCACCTTCTTGATCTCTTCTCCCTGTAACCTCACTCTTCCACTTGGGTCCCTCTCATTCACACACAGATACTCTGTCTTGCTGCGGCTAACCTTCATTCCTCTCCTTTCCACAGCAAACCTCCACGCCTCTAGTTTCTCCTCCACCTGTTCCCTGCTCTCACTACAGATCACAATGTCATCTGCAAACATCATAGTCCATGGAGACTCCTGTCTAACCTCGTCTGTCATCCTGTCCATCACCATAGCAAACAAGAAGGGGCTCAGAGCTGATCCCTGATGTAGTCCCACCTCCACCTTGAACTCCTCTGTTACACCTACAGCACACCTCGCCACTGCTTACAGTCCAAATACATGTCCTGCACCACTCTAACATAGTTCTCTGCCACTCCAGACTTCCTCATACAAAACCACAGTTCCTCTCTGGGCACCCTGTCATAAGCTTTCTCCAGATCTACAAAGACACAATGCAGCTCCTTCTGACCTTCTCTGTACTTCTCTATCAACATCCTCAAAGCAAATATTGCATCTGTTGTACTCTTTCTTGGCATCAAACCATACTGCTGCTCACAGATGCTCACCTCTGCCCTTAGTCTAGCTTCAACTACTCTTTGCTTCATCAGTTAGCTTCATCGTGTGGCTCATCAGCTTTATTCCTCTGGAGTTGCCACAACTCTGCACATCTCCCTTGTTCTTAAAGCACACTTCTCCTCCATTCCTCGGGCATCTTCTCACTATCTAAGATCCTGTTGAACAACCCAGTCAGAAACTCTACTGCTACCTCTCCGAGACACTTCCATACCTCCACAGGTATATCATCAGGACCAAGTGCCTTTCCACTCTTCATCCTCTTCAATGCCCTCCTCACTTCATCCTTACTAATCTTTGCTACTTCCTGGTCCACAACGGTCACCTCTTCTACTCTTCGTTCTCTCTCATTTTCCTCATTCATCAACTCTTCAAAGTACTCTTTCCATCTTCCCATCACACTATTGGCACCTGTCAACACAATTCCATCCTTATCCTTTATCACCCTAACCTGCTGCACGTCCTTCCCATCTCTGTCTCTCTGCCTTGCCAACCTGTACAGATCAGTCTCTCCCTCCTTACTGTCCAACTTAGCATACAAGTCATCGTAAGCCCCTTGTTTGGCCTTTGCCACCTCTACTTTCACCATACGCTGCATCTCCCTGTACTCCTGTCTACTCTCTTCAGTCCTCTCAGTGTCCCACTTCTTCTTAGCTAACCTCTTTCTCTGGATCCACTCCTACACCTCCTCATTCCACCACCAAGTCTCCTTATCTCCTTTCCTTCCAGATGACACACCAAGTACTCTCCGACCTGTCTCGCTGATCACATTTGCTGTAGTTGTCCAGTCATCTGGAAGCACCTCCTGACCATCCAAAGCCTGTCTCAACTCTGTCCTGAAAGTCATACAACACTCTTCCTTTTTCAGCTTCCACCATTTGGTCCTCTGCTCTGCCTTTGCCCACTTCAGCTTCTTCACCACCAGGGTCATCCTACACACCACCATCCTATGCTGTCTGACACTCTCACCTACCACTACTTTGCAGTCACTGATCTCCTTCAGATTACACCATCTACACAAGATGTAGTCTACCTGTGTGCTCCTATCTCCACCCTATGTTCCTGCCTCTTCTGGAAGAAAGTATTCACTACAGCAATTTCCATCCTTTTTGCAAAGTTAACCACCATCTGTCCTTCTGCGTTCCTCTCCTGGATACCAAACCTGCCCATGACCTCCTCATCATCTCTGTTTCCTGCACCAACATGTCCATTGAAGTCTGCACCAATGTCAACTCTCTCACTTCTAGGGATACTCTGCATCACTTCATCAAGGTCCAACCAGAATTTCTCCTTCTCCTCCAGCTCACATCCTGCCTGTGGAGCATACCCACTAACAACATTGAACATCACATCTTCGATTTCTAGCTTCAGGCTCATCACTCGATCCGACACTCTTTTTACCTCCAGGACATTCCTAACAAACTCCTCCTTCAAGATAACTCCTACCCCATTTCTCTTCCTATCGACACCATGATAGAACAACTTGAACCCTGCTCCTAAACTTCTAGCTTTACTACCTTTCCACCTGGCCTCCTGGAGACACAGTATGTCCACCTTCCTCCTCTGCATCATGTCAACCAGCTCTCTACCTTTTCCTGTCATAGTTCCAACATTCAAAGTCCCTACTCTCAGTCCTAGACTCTTGGTATTCCTCTTCTCTCTCTTTCTACGAGCACACCTCCACACGTCCATTTTCCAATGGCACCCTGTAGGTCGACAGCACCGATGGCGGTCGTTGTTAACCCGGGCCTCGACCGATCCGGTATGGAAGTCATACATTTGATTCGCATGTCTGATTTGGCCAAAGTTTTACGTCGGATGCCTTTCCTGACACAACCCTCTGTATTTATCCGGGCTTGGGACCGGCACAATAAGACACTGGCTTGTGTCCCCTTGCGGCTACATTCATTTATTGCTATCTTCATTGAAAAAAACGAGGACATTTCATGTGTCCCCAAACTTTTGAACAGTAGTGTGTGTGTATATATAAAAACATGATTGCAATTGTTAATTATTTTTTTTGATGAGAAACCTTTGGTCTAAACAAACAAAGAGATACTTGACTGTGTAAGTGTTAAGTTTGAATTAAAGTTGATAGAAGTGGTCAAAAGACAGCATTTTAAAACAATCACCATAAGTCAGTTACAGAAACAAGAAAATGAACAGAGCTTTATATTTCAAATTGAAAAGACATTCAGAATTCTTTTTTAAGTTTGTCTGAAATAATCTGAAAATCTGGTGGAGCTGAAGCTTCAAATTGTTGTTCAAGAGTAAAAATAACTTAAAGTCATTCTCTGGTCATTGATTAAACCCCTACACACTCAGCTCTTTGTATCAAAGGTACATATTTAGCTTTTTCATTCATATAATCCTTTCCTGCCTTGAAAGGACTCAGTGTTGTCCCTTTTTTCACCCACCCATCACAAGTTGTAACACTGGAGCAATTCAGCCACGTGTTTGAATAATTATACAAAAAATCTCACCCTGCAAGCTGACAGGATGGGTTCCTCAGGTTTGCTATAATATATGAAAACCCAAACATCTACATCTGTGTTTTTGAGACTGTCATCGGGACACTTCAGTTTCAAGGAGGAAATACTCCAGACACGATGCTGACTGCTCAGTTCACTCATGACATGCCTTACAGCATAGAAAAAAAAAACTAGATGGACATGTTGACAAGGTAAAAAACTTTTTATTTTCACCAGAGGGGGTCTTTAAGTCAAAAAATAATAGACCCACACGGGACACGAACCCCATTCTCCTGAGTTAAAGTCCTGTTTTGAACTCAGTGCAGACTATGTGGCTCTTTGAAAGAGATTCCTACTGCTGTCTTAGCAGTAGAAAACATCTTTCTTTCACAACAGATATTATTATTTGTATAGCCACAATAGAAATGTATATTTATTTGAATACTGGCTTGCTTTGGTTTAGATGAAATTCACAGCCCTTAAGGACAGGAACGTGTTTAAAAGAGGAATGAAAGGTGGATGTTATTGCTGTGAATCAGTAATGAAAGGTCAACACTCCTTCAATATTGTACAAACGTAGACAACACGACATTGCGTATATACATAACCATTATGGCAATTAAGGAAACAACAAATAAATAGAGTGCTTCATGTTGAAGATGATTCAAAATGTTCCTTTTGTTGGCAGTGTGAAGGGCATTCTGCTTTTTGTCTGGAGTGCAGCAGTAATGGCTGCAAAAAAAACAAAAGAGACTCTCAGCCATTCTGGTAAACACATAGGAGTACTGTGTTCTTTCCATTTCTGCAGAGATGTAGTGACAGTTTGAAGAATCCCTGTAGGATAACTCATCACCTCACAGGACTAAAAGACGTACGTTTTTTTAATCTGTCTTGTACACAATAAGAAATGTATACCTAACTGACTGGAAAGCCTATGTTCCTGCAGGTAAAAATTGCACCGCCTTTCATAATAACTTAATCAGCATTGATGACATGTTCCCAAGAATAAACAGGAACAATTAGCTCTGAGACAAATTAGCATGCAATTTTTAGTGTCCCAGCAATTTTTAGTGTCATGCAAGCAAATTTTTTTTTTTTTAACCAACTGCACAATATAGGACAATCTCAAGTAGTAATAAGCTCACCCTGTGGCTAAATAATGAGCTATAATATCAAGTTAATTTGCTCCATGTCCTACACCATCACAGTCAAACACTTGGAAAAGCCGCTGGACCTCTACTGCTGCGTACATCTTCCAAGTCTTGACTGAAAGTCTACTCTCTCCTGTGACAGCAGGGCTAATGTAAATGCTAAATGTGGAGGAAGTCATAACCATTTCCATCTCAGCAGACCTGCCCAAATCACTAAATCAAGACTGCTGTCTCCACATATTATGGCTGGAAAAGTGGGCTCTGTCAAAGCCTGTAAAATGTGTTTTTTTTCATAATGCAGTTACTGTCTTCAACTATGACCTTCTTGAAAACAATTTCATAAAATACATGCAATGAACAAACACATTACTTTTTTTTCTCTTCTTGTCAAAAAGGTGAAACATTTCCAGATCTTGGCAGGATTCAGGCCAAATGTCACAAATACTCTGAGGAGGAAGAAGTGAAAAGCAGAAATGAAGGCTTTCCATATAGTTCAATACCATAGACTGTATGCAAAGATGGACATCACGAGGGCCTCCTAAAAGTGAAGCCAAAATGTCCTGGAAATCGATGGACAATGGTGTTGTGCATTGGTGAAGCCATTTGGAACCAGAACCGAAAAGCTTTACCAGAATCTGGAACCAGAGTTTAGCCAGAAGCGGGACATCGAACCCGCTATCCATTACCTCATTACTAATCAGATTTTGGCTTCACGCTTTAGTTTTTGGGAGGAATTCAACGACCAAGCAGCAACCTCCGGGAATGAAAGAAAAAGCCAACATAGAAGTGCCAAAGCAGTTTCTCAAATGGCCACACCAAAAGTTAGTCAGTCCCCATAGACCTACATGTTAAAAAGCTCAATTTAACAGAATAAATAAACATGTTGATAGCCTGGGACACCGTATGGGGTTAAATTTTTTATATAACTCATCCATTTATAGTGCATTAAGGCCTAAAGTTTTGCATAATTAATGGAATAAATGTACATGGTGAGTGAGAGGTCATTACTGAGATGTTTGCATGGCCTCCAATTACACTCCACATCTTCGCTAATGTTTGGATTAGCTGGAAGTTAAGAAGAGTCAGGCACTGAAAAAATGACAATAACAAGAGCTGCCACACTAAACTTCAAAACAACTCTTTGGGTAATCTATGGGTGACGTCATCAAGTGTCCATCCATGTTTTTATACAGTCAGTAGTGGTGACATGATGTCTATCTTTAGATAAAATCTGTGGTTCAAATTAACAAAAAAGTTAGCAAAAAAAACTTCAAACATTTTGTCATGTTTTCCAACACCACTGTGACGTACACAATATCAGTAGCTTCAAGAGTAGCCATCGCAACAACAAGCAAGTGCAGTCATGTTTGTCGCTTCAGTAGAAATCAACTGGACTTCTCTTGTCGGTTCTTAAAGACATTTCTGGGTCGTTAATGGTCCATCAGCCACGTGAGCTGGAGTGACAATAAATTCTATAACTTCCCATTAGTCTGTTGGAACTGAAGAAACCTCTTCGAAGTGAAATGTCTTCAAGAACCTACAAGAGAAGTCCAATTGATTTCTACTGAAGCTCAGAGACTTTTCCGAATCTTATTAGTCTCACTTTTCCAACATGGCGTCGAACATAATGGTCTGGTTGCACCTTTGTATCATTCTACTAAAGAGGAATAATGTTCTGGCTTGTTTGTATTTCTTTAGACCAATCACTGTCGTCACGGGCTAAGCAAAGGATGCAGCTTCTGTGTTCCCTTCAAATGGTGATGGGTGGGCCTATTGGGGTAGAATATTTGCAGACTGTCAAAAATACAGATAATTTAGTTAAAAAAAGAAATAGGATGACTGTCTTACTGCATGATACAAATCCTCAGCAAAACTTCGGTTTTGCTCAGAAGCTGTTGTTGTTGTTGATTCCCATTGCATAGAAAATGAATCTAAAACTGTGCTAGTTATCAAGTTTCAGTATTTGCTTGTGTCTTCTCATTTCACACCATTTCTTTCTCAATGACACACAGTCAAAATGTTGCAGATGTTTTTGTTCATTGGCTAAAGTGTTGTCAGTTTGCATGCATCTGTGTTGACTAGGAACATCGTACACAAGATAATATTTAGGTCTAAAAAAAGTGAATACCAGTCATCAGTTCTGTTCTAATACACACAAAGACACAAAGAGAAAGCAGCAGTCGCAAAAGAATAACACACTGACCTTCGGTGTGTCACCATTCACAGTGGGAGGTTATAGCCTGCCATCATGGCAGAAAAACCACCTGAAAAAAGGAGGATCTGTTCTCTACAAAGCAGAGGAAGACATATGTCCTGTGCAGCACAGCTCATTAACCCCATATGTTACCTTTGGCAAAATACACAACATATCAGCAATGAACAGTACGGTCAGAAAATAAAGCCATGTCAAAGCCAAAGAAATAAGCTGGAAAAAAATCATTTATTTTTATTCTATTTTACATGATGGTTCATGATTTAAGGCAGAATACAAACTGATATTTTGGGATGATCACATGAAAAACAACAATTAAAGCTCAAGTTCTGTTTTTAAACACCTTTTATATAAACTACCGTTCAAAAGAGTGGGGTCACCCAGACCGTGCCTTTTTTTTAATTGAAGTTTTTGTTCATTTTAAGCAAACAAAAACAAACAGCATTAAAAAAACGACAAACATAAACAACAAAATTGACACATTGCTCAAAATGATGCGGACAAGATATGTGGTGACCGTGAGTCAATAAAAAGACAACACAAACAAAAAAATACAAACAAACAAAAAAGGGCAGCAATCACAAATCAGTTTTACATCTCATAAATAACATAGATTTTATACAGATGTTATACATCACTAATGCGAGCCAGAACAATCTGCCACATTTGGCTAATTGTACTTGGGACATTGTTTACCCTGGTGATCATATTCTCAAAAACAACTGTGTCTGTCATAAGCTTAAGCCATCCTGCAAATTCTGGCTTATATGGGCTCTTCAAATTCTGTAAGGTGATTGTGGCTTCTACCCTACAGCCTGTTAAAATCAATCTAAGCTCTGCCTTACACAGGCTTGATGGTATAAGAGAAGTGGAAGAGGCATGGATGTAAGCGATGAATACTTCGAAATATACACTACCGTTGAAAAGTTTAGGGTCGTCCAGGCAATTTCATGTTGTCCGTGAAAACTCACACTTTTATTCATGTGCTAACATAACTGCGCAAAGGTTTTACATCTGAGAGCAGAAAGTAAAGTAGTAGTAAAGTAAAGATCTAGGCAGGAGAAAACAACCAGATAAGAGCCATAACACAAGTTCGAGTGTGATAATAGGACCATGGTGTCTACAGGCAGTGCAGTTTTCAGCTCTGGTTTGGAAAAAACACACTAGTGTGTCAAAAGTTTGGGTCGGCCAGACGATTTCATGTTTTCCATGAAAACGCACACTTTTATTCAGGTGCTAACATATCTGCACAAGGGTTTTCTAATCAGCAATGAGCCTTTCAGCACCATTAGCTAACACAATGTAGCATTAGAACACAGGAGTGATGGTTGCTGGAAATGTTCCTCTGTACCTCTGTGTAGATATTCCAATTGAAAATCTGCCGTTTCCAGCTACAATTATGTTTACCACATTAAAAATGTCTAGACTGTGTTTCTGATTAATTTAATGTTATCTTCACTGGCAAGAAACTGCCTTTTTTTTCTTTCAAATGTAAGGACATTTCTAAGTGGCCCCAAACTTTTGAAAGGTGGTGTACATATGACTTATATATGACTTACCCATATATCTTAGATAGTTAGTGATTTGTGTTCAGTGCTGTCTTCTTTAAATTTCTTTATATGGCTAGTTTGGCATATTTGAAGTAGAGCTGTAGGAGACAGTTGAAATATTACCTAACCAGTAGGGGATTGTCAGCATGTCCCACTTTGGAGAACAAGCATGCAAGCCAAACAATGAACTGCCACAGATGGGACCAGCATTGAAACCTGTTCTTGCAACCTGAAAAAAGCCTCACCTAAAAATACCATTATCAGTTTAAGAGTGCACTATATTTAGAATTTTTTAGCTGGCCGTCACACATCCCTGATGGAACTGAAGCCGTTTAAATCTCTCCAAAGCCACTGGACTCTGCTGACAAAAACAATCATTTGAGTTTGCTGAACACAGAATTGTTGGTCCACCACCACCACTACCACATAGGAACTGACATATTAAAATACCAAAGTTACACAGAGGTAGACAAACAACTTCCATGTTCTGCGGGTAAAAACGCTGTGATATAACAGTACCGGCTCCTCGTCTTGAAGGGCTGGCTGATGGCAAGTTAAAGCAGTGAAAATATTCTTCATACACTATGCACTTAAACTGAGGCAGTTTTTTTATTTTAATGTGGCTGAAATACATTTGACTGCTGACCCCTTCCACAGGAGTTCACTGCTTCGCTTTTATGCAAGTACTTCTGTCTGCTTCTCCAGACTAAGGGATCGCCAACCGCCAGCTACTGTAGGTAATGCACCGACTATGAATAAATACTTCGTGCAACCACACTTCAAAGACACCAAATTATCTGTTAAAAGGATCATTTGACCCTGTGTTTTTCAGCAGAATCTTTCCAGTTTTAATATCTGAGTGCTATCATGAAACTATGTGGCCGCCTTTATGATGCTGATCAGAGTTTATACCTGCATAAAGATAAAGGATGTCTGAAGAACAGGAGTATTGTTCTTGAACTTTCAGCTGTAATGTGCGGGCACTTGATGTTTTACCTGTGGAACCTGCTTTGTGCTGTGGTTTAAGGATAAAGCCCTGAATATCTGATCAAAGATCTTCTTTAACTGCCCTCATAGTTTTCGTGAACAGATTTGCAGCCACGTGCAGAACTGTATCTGAATGGTCACTGCATTTCTAGTCTTTAACAGTGATTTGACTCCAAATCTTGGGCCTCGTACATATGGGCAGCTTTACCCTTGTAAAGTCATTTAATATAAGCATGTAATTTCATCAGCAAACACATGCATCTGCCGTGTTCCTCATGCTAATCAATCATGAAGGCTTTTAAATTAGGTTTAACTGAAGTGTTTAAGAAACACTCCACGGTTATTTTTCAACAAATGCTAACTGCTACAGCATGAAAGTACTGAAAAGAACTTTTTAACCTTAGTTGCTGTCTATGAAATCTGGTGAGCATTCCATTAAAAGTCACAATGAAATCTGTGCTTTATTGAAAAAGCATTGATGTTTAGTTGAGGTCGGCTGTTCTAGTTATAGACTTTAACAATGTCTCATCAACCTTAGCTCAAACCAAGCTTCAATTATTTTGCATTGCCCGTGTGCATGGAGCACATTAGCAGTCCAGAACTGTCACTAAGAAGATGCTAGGGTTGCAAAAAGCAGCAAAAACCAGATCATGTCAGCAGGAGAGCAAACCCATGAGATGGAATATTACGAAGATTATAAGGGAGCCATCATCAGAGAAATTAACATCCATGTTACAATACACAGGAAGAGCATGTTCTCGGTTTGCTAGATAATAACAGATGTAGGTTTAAAATGATGGTGTAGGATGACTGCAGACAGGGGTGGTAAACGCAATTTAGCTTAGGGGGCACATACAGCGCAATTGGAGCTCAAGTGGGTCGGAACAGTAAAATTAGAGCACAATAACCGATAAATAACAACTCCAAATTTTTCGCTTTGTTATTGCAAAAAAGCACATTCAGAAGATGCTCACATTTAATGAACTATATTTTTCTAAAAAAAATTAACAACCTGAAATTTTTACAGAAAAATCAACAATATTATGCCTCAGTCTATCATTCATACATTACAACTTACAGATCACAGTTTATCTACAAAGGCACAAAACATTTAGTCACAGGTATCTGGAACTAAACGATGTAGTATTTCAAAGTCAAAGTCAGCTTTATTGTCGGTTCTACTACATGCGTACACATATAGAGAACTGAAACTGCATTTCTCTCTAACCCTAAAACGTGAAAACTGAAAGCTAAAAATTTGAGATACGATCAAACATAGAGAAAAACAAAAAGACAACAACAATCCTGATCTACATACGGCACATAAGGCACATTTTACTTTATGATTAGAACAACTTGTCAAGATGTAGAAATTATTTGAAATCTACATTAATTTCCACACCTGTGTAGTAATCCTGATCACCTGAACAGACTCACTATGAAGGAAGAAGGTTCATTTGTCTGCCTGCCACGTAAATGTATTAAATTTATATAAAAAAGTGCATAAAAGCTGTGGCAGTGCATCAACAACAGGGTTCCACCAAACCAAACAATTTTGGTATTTCTAATATTGTACAGCGTTTGCTGCCTTTAAATATTTTCACAGTGAGTATTCATTTTCACCTCTGTAATTTTCCCATTTTACAAAGTCATCCCGGGCCGGATTGGACCCTTTGGTGGACCGGATTTGACCCGGGGGCTGTAAGTGTAAGACTCCCCTGACTTCAGAGATCGAACATCATGACAATGCATTTACTATTAATTAGCCTAATTCATGAAGGTGTCTGAAGACTTTCTCACATTACAAACATTGGCTTATATGTATTTGTCTCATTTGCATCTTGACAGGAAGTCATCTCAAAAGCCATAGTTATTATATAATGAAATGACAAATATATTTGTTTAATTAGTTGTTGATCTGTGAATATGTCGGTTACCAAATTAGACACCCAAGAAAAAATTAAAATCAGATGCCAATGTTCCTGGTGGGGACTTTCTCCTGACAACCAGAGGACTTCACAGTGTTGGTGTTGAGCTACAACCGGGGGCAACAGAGGGAATAGAGGTGGGGGACCTCATCAAACATCCTCCTTGAGGTGCTCGGGAGCAATAAGTACAAGATATTGTCTATTATTTTCCCTCAACAGGTCTCAGTCTCTCAATGATAAAAACTAAAAAAAACACAACAAAGCAAAACTGTAGGCCGATATCTTTCAGTGAATGGAGACACTATATTTCTATTTTCCCCAACTCAAAACTTACCAGACCCATTTGTGAGCAATCCTAATTTTGTAAAGACATCTATACACATTTCTCTCTTCGTTTTGTCTCCCAGTTTTCTTGTATTGTCCAGGATGTGGTGCCAGCATGTCTGTGGCCCTTGATGAGCAGACGACTACTGCAGTCCCAGAGATATCAGAGGTGAAACCAACTCTGAAATGTTTTGGATGCGTCTACCTTCTTCACAATATGTAAAACCATACACCTTGCTGCAAGACATGAACAAGTAATTCAGCAAGGAAGTAACTATTCACGGTGCTATTACCAACTTCATAAACAGCTAAGCTTTGACACATTTTTTCTTTTAAAAGATCAGGTTTGAGGCTTTATTTGAGGCTTTATTTGCTTTTTGGAACCAAAATTTAGAAAACTTGGCATAAAGTACCAAAAGATTAAAAAAAAAAACTGAAAGTGAGAGCTGGAGATAAAGAAACTGGAGAAGGATGCGAGGATATTTTTTTACACGGCAGATGGCCATAGGTTTTTTCAAAGTTTTGTTTTTTTATTTTTTTTATTATAAATGCTAAGCTTTGAAACAACCTGTGCATCCACAACATGCTCCGTTTACTTAGTCTGAATACAGGATTGATAATGAATGGACATGGTTGGTTGTAACTGGTCTTTTAGATGTTCTTCCAAAACAAGAAAGATAAACAGTTAAAATCAAGCTTGGTCATGTTACGAGACAAACTTTTGTTTCCAGATACTGAGGAGACACACACTGATGAGCCACAACATTAAAACCACTGACGGGTGAAATGAATAACATCAATCATCTTGGTTCTGTGTGGTGTTCTGCTGGAAAACCTTGGATTTTGGCGTCCGTGATGATGAGACCTAGACATCCAAATAAACATTGTCCTAGAACAAGCACACTCCCTCATGCAAATGGCAATCCTACATATCACTGGTCTACCCCTGCAGGAAAATGAACCCTACCACATCGCAAAAACATCAATCGGGAACATCGTGAGGAACATGACAATTGTCCAAGGTGTTGATTTGACCTCCAAACTTCCTAAACCCCATTCTGATCAAGGATCAACAGGATGCAGTGGAACCAGTTTCATTCCCAGAGGCCCCATTGCACAACCCAGAGTACCCAAAAAATCCACTGTCAACGTTCTGGTCCAGACCCCATAGGACACCCTGAGAGGTCCTCCGGTCCAGACCCAATGGTTCAGAGCATTTTGACCACATAAGGGGGACCAACAAAATCAGACAGGTGGTAATAATGTTATGCCTGATCGATGTAAGTAAAACGATGCTTACCAGAACTGTCTTTTGGGATTCTGTTTCTGTCTCTTGGAAATTCTTTGAAACACGACTACATTAAGGTTGACAGTTAAGCTGATATGGCTCTGGTTAGACTGGACTCCTTCAAATGTTCTGTGACATCAGGCTTCAAGACATTAGGTCACTGATCTTTTCAGTCGTGGATCAGTGCAGTGGATTGCATTGAGATTTGTGGAATTTGAAGTTAACATTTTAAAGTCTGTATCAAAGAAGCCATCAGCACAGACTGTTTAGTGTCAAAGTCAGGATGTTCAGCATGAGGAATCCAGAAGGAGTCTAATAAGACAGGATTCCCCCTGAAAATAGCATTTGAAAAAAGAAAATGTGAAAGTCTCTCCATCTTTAACAGTATTGCATTTTTTGTACTTTTTATTTCATCTTCATAGTCATAAGTAAAATGAGACTATTATTGACGTTTGATTTGTGCATGAGGGTGATTCATCACCAATTTCCTTTAATAAAGATATCAGCACACATGCCGTTCTTGCCATCAACAACGAAGCATGATGACACAGTTTTATAATTGCCACAGCAGCTACTTTCATCTGTCTTCTGATTGTTAGTAATAATGATAATTATAAACTAAATCCAGTTGTCTAGTTTTCACAAATTAGCCCTTGTCACAATTGCTCAGATCCTTATACAGCACATTTTTCCTGCTTCCAATGCATTAACTTCAAGAACTGACTCTTCACTTGCTGCCTAAGATACTGCACCACTTGACAGGTACCATTGTAATGAGATATACTTTGTATGTCAAAGTAGCATTTCCATTCATTTCACCTGTCAGTGGTTTCAACGTTGTGGCTCAGTGGTGTATGGTATAATGGTAGGGCTATTGCTGCTAGTTAGAGGTAATTTCTTAGGTCTAATCATTGTCAGTAAATTTAATCATATAATCAAAATTGTCATTGTCATTAAACATTTGAATCAGCCTCTTTTGGCTCTGCTACACACTTTGCCTTTCACATGATGCAAAGCACAGCAGAACTCACTTTGTGTTTTTTTTATTTTCAGGCTGCAAATTCGAAAAAATGCTTTTTGATGTGAGTTTCCATGTTACAAGGAAAGCTTCCTGCTCAAGTGACAAGAATGATATCCCTTATTATACCCCAGGATTCTGTGACTGACTGTTTATCAGAATGGGATTTGAGAAATGAACATTCACATGATTGAGAGGAAAAAGTTACATTCTGACAAGTGAAGCTTGGTGGAATGTAATTATGATTTGTGAAGGATTGATCATGAAATCTGCAAAGGAATTCAAAAAAGACAGATGAACTACTTGGTAAGCTTTGGCAGCAACTTAAAGCTGCTGTCCGGAGTTTCCGTTTGTTTTCAATTTATGTATCATTTTTTAACAAAGCTTAAATGTGTTAGTCTAGTTCGATACTATAATATAAAGTAAGTATAACGCGATATGAAAATTTATTCCTGAGCTCCGCCTTCCTCTCATAGACCCCCATGTTATTCCAAAAAGCGCTGGTCGCTGCCGACCAATCAAGTTCGAGCTTCAGCTTTGTCATGCTGTCAATCAACGGTTACGCGCACAGCAAGCAAGCCCATGCAGAGGTGGGCGAGCTACGCACTACGCAACCGCGCGCACATTTGTTTTGCTTGTGGAGGAGAGAGCATCAGGGCTCAGCAACTTCCAGAAAAGTTACCAATCCCACGGCTTGTCAGGCCAAGAGACTGCAGGACGTTTTTTGGCTCGGGGTGCTCGCGTTGCTCCCCGACCACGGCCTCCATAGCCCGCCTGACGGCTTCATTTAGATGCCCGACCTCTGGAGGAAGATGTTGGGGCGTCTGGGACATACTCTTCGTCAGAGGAGTCATGCAATTCTGAACTCTAGATAGAAATAAACAATCTAACACATATACACACGTAAATGCACTAAGTTTGATAAACAACGTCATCGAGAGGGATACACGAGTGTAATCACATATTGAAACTTTACTAGTTCGTCCTAGCAGATTCATGTTATTTTGGTATTAGGACAAGTTAGACTCAATAAAGCATTCTAACGTAATTCCTTTATTATTTACTAAATGTACTAAATGTAGAAGAGGGGAAAACAGCAAAACAGGCAAGATGCTGCAGCACTCCGGGCACTCCTCTCATGTACTGCGCGCGTGCACAAATAAAGGGCCGAAATCAGAGGGAGGGAGGGTGGGACCAACAGTGTTTTGGGAGACGCTGCGATTCAAACTCCGGACAGCAGCTTTAAAGATGAGCTCTTTCAGGCGTATTATTTCTATTAGGCTCAGTGTCAGGTAATAGAATGACCATCAGAGACCCTGTACAGTACTGCAATCTGAGTCGAGAGAAAGAAAATGGCCGTGAATGATCTTCTCCTTGAGCTTGACATATAACTGGGCAGCAGTTGGAACAGTGGAGCTGACAGCACCAACATGGCACTCAAGGTGTTTGAAAAAGACTCGTAACAAAACAGTGGATCACGTCACATTCGACCAACTTGAGACAAGGTGACTTCGGATTTGGCAGCTCAACCCCTTTGGGAAATGACTCTTGTATGAGAGTGTGTAGGATGTGAGCCTGGCAAGGGTACAGCACTCTGTTTCATTTCTTTGGCTTTCTTTATGAACAGATGTATGGCCATTTGTCTTTGCCAACCTTAGCTGTATGAGTCAGTTTCTCTAATTTTCCTGTAATTGATCGTCCATGTGCCATGTGGTCTCCAGAGAAACAGGCTAGAGGTTACCCAACACTGAGAGCACAAACTAGTTTTATGAGATGCACTTATTCATTTCGGTAGTTCTGAAGTTGACTCTGCCAGAAAAAATAAAATTAAAAAACTCATGTCACATAAAACTTTCTCAACATGTAGCAGGATGAATGAATGCTGCATCCTGGCTTGGGTTGGCTGATTTTTTGCTCCTGTGACTTGTATTAACCAATCAGGTTAGAGGACGCACTATAAAACTGGGCAATAGTTACTCACCGTTCTCTTGCTTTGACGTCAGGGGCACACCCCCGCTCCCGTTTGCCTCACTTCCTGTTTACATTTTGCTGACAGTTATGGTAGCAGTTGCTGCATCGTTTGTCCTTTGTTTAAGGCTGTTTTCACGTATTGTGGTTATAGTAGCCATTTATTATCCTCATAGAGTCACCGTGGTGCGTCCGAAGTGAGCCACATGCAGGCAGCGTTTTGTGTGTGTGTCTCCAGACCGACCTGTGAGCCACTCGTGGCCCGTTACCGGTAGGTCCTTTTTGCTTGCTATCGTGTGCTATGGTTATGCTGCATGCATATAACAGCTAGTGATTTTAGGCTGTTACTCTGGCTGCGGATCGTTCCCTGTTCTCTCCTTTTGGACCGATGCACTGACCGGCGTGGCTGCCATTTGTCTGGAGCTGTGCTGGATCCGACGCCGGAAACGCTGCTGCTTTGCCTTACTGGGTTTGCTTTGCCTTACTGGGTTTGCTTCGCCTTATTATTATTATGAGTTTATTTAAGAAGGGACCATGTACAATATTAAACATAAATGTTTCCATTCGATGCATTGTACCAGAGATAGCTTCAAGCTAAACCCTTACTGGGTTTACTTTGCCTTACTGGGTTTACTTTGCCTTACTGGGTTTGCTTTGCCTTACGGGGTGGGGTTATTTGCCTGAGTAGGTTTATTTGGCCGACGTGGGTCTGCTTTGCCGATGTCGTTGGTCGGCTTTGTCCTTTTTCAGGCAGTTATTTGTGTTGAGCTGCCTCAGCTTGTCTCTGTGGCTGCTGATAACTGTTCTCCCTGCTGCTTATTTTAAATGTTCGTGTGCATGTGTGACGGCAGGGTGTAATTTTTTTCGTTCTTTTCTGTTTCTTTTGAGTATTTACTGTAGTTATGTGGTCATTTGTTTGTTAGGTATTTTCTTTGTCTGACTTATGTTTGTCATGTGACTGCATTTGATTATTTTGTGTGATAAGTGGATTTGGTTTGAGTTGTAGACTGGAGTTTATCAATTCTTAAATTGAATGTTTCAGTTTTCATAATTCTCTTGATTAAGTAGTTTTCCTCAGTTTGTGATAATTTTATTTTGTTAATTGAGTTTTTTTTTAAAATCCTGCTAATGAATATCTCTTCCCTTTATTATTTGTAGGAGCGGTGGGCCTACGGTGGTGGGAACTGGTGTCGCCGGGTGGTGTGAACCCCCTTCCTGTGTGGCGTGCTGCTCATCCCCTGGTTTTGTTTTGAGTTCTTCATTAAGGTGTGTGTGTGTGTGTGTGTGTGTGTGTGTGTGTGTGTGTGTGTGTGTGTGTGTGTGTGTGTGTATGTTCACGTGTGAGTGGGTGATTTTTCCTGGGCTCCTTTGTGATGCCCGTCGACCCAAACCCCTGCCATAGTGCCCCCAGCTCCGATTAGTCCCTAGAAATCATCATTTAGCAGCTTGGTGTGAATGGTTGTTTTTTTTTAAACTGTTTTTTTAACAAGAGTGTTTTGATATTGTTAAATAAAATTTATATTGTTTCCTTCATTGGAATCACGTCTCCGGCCTCACTAGTAGAACGAACCTGAGTTGCCTTCTCGATAGTGTTGGTTGTAGTTCCCTGGGTGACAGTCCTGGGGTGGCGTTGTCTGGCTGGTGTCTACATTTGGTAGTTGTAGCACCCTAATACTTCTCATTGAAGCCCACCTCCGCTCGCCACAAACATTTACATCGGCGATAAATAAAAATGCACCCAAGATTTATGATTCAGGAATTTTATTGTCAATGTACAGCTACGGACATCAATACAACAAAATTATGGTGGTACTGCCTGAATGAGAATATAATATAATAAAATACACAAACTACGAGAAGACAAAGTGTTTTTCCAAAGGACACATTGATGATACTTCACCTATTGTACATTTCCCTTATTAGAGGATATTTTCTAAATAGATTTATCAGAAACGATGTCAAAAGCTCCAGTCTCTGCATATGCTTTTCTCTTGTCAGTGTTCGAAACGGGTCTCGCGAGCACTGTGTTGACAGCAAATGATGAAACTGTCAAAACATACACCAGTGGGTCGTCCTGTAAGCACTGCACTCTGCACATAACTGCGCGATTAAAATTACAATTAGTAACTAATGAAGGAACATAGGGCGAGCTCAAGTCACATATGGCGCAACACAACAGATTACAGTCATGCTGGCCTGTAGCTGGTTAACAGCTTGTTAGGGTTGTGGTCCTGAAGTAACACAACCAGCTATTTTTAGTCAGTCGGTCAAAACAACCCCTTAAGAACACTGATGGCTGCAGTGCTATCACAACACACGTTAAAAAAAAAAATACAGTATTAATTCAATATATACTGTATAATGAATTTCAGGCAAAATTAGTTTGTGGCTCCCACTCTTACTTAAATGAGCAGCTACATTAGTGCCTAAATATCATAATGAGTGACAATGAAGGAAAAATGACCTTTCATGAGTATCTTTAGTTCAGCTGCTGGTTGTAATTCCACATCTGTATGTCAGCTTCTGTTCAATGACCATTTTCTGTGACAGTTTTTTGACATTGTTACCTCAAGGTGATCACACATCTGTTCATCTTATCTGTGGAGGTGTGTTCTTTTGAAACAAATGTGGTGGTTGACGTGCAGTAAGTTTCAGTATGTGAGTGTCTGTGGATGACAAAGAGAGACATGCTAAGTCATGGAGGATATATTCTCCTCCAGCAAGCCCAGTTAACACTATTAATGGCTTCCCAGCATGTCCAAAAGCCGTCTTGCTCCCTCATTAGGAGAAAGTATCACTGCCTGAACCACTGCTAAAAGGGACCCCGACTGTGAACTGAAACAGAGAGCAGACCACTATCTCCTACTGGGCCTGCCTTTGCACATCTCTTTCTTTCTGGACTTTCTCGCTCTCTTTCTTTGTCTCCGAACCCATCCATCATTGCTTTTCCTGTTTTATCCAGGACCCGAGGAGAACTTCTTAATTAGCACAGTCATTAAAAGTAAGAAATCTCACAAAGACGCAGCGGAGGCACTCACTAATTCCACATTCAGACGCCATCATCTGTCTGTCGAAGGGATAGATTGGATGGTCTGAATATGCCACTTCATAATGATAAGCTAAAAATAACTGTCCACACATTTTTATTACGGTGATTTATCCTTTTGAAAAACCAGCAGGACTTCCTTAATTCTCTCTAAGATGTCAGTGTACTTGGACAGTATCTGTCTATTTCATGTGAGGTCTGAAGACGTGGTGGATTGGCGTCACTATGACGGCTGTAATATATTTAAAAAAAAACACGTGCACATGTACTGCCTCCAGTTTTAAAGAAATGAAACATAAAAATACCATCACCGGAGCATTTAAGACATAGGTTTAATCACACCAATGACTCTACAATAGCGGATGGCTTCTTTACATAAGCGAAACATTTATTTAATGTAATAAAAATTCAACATGCAGCACAATAAATCTGTGTGCATAAACTGAGCAACGTGACTGTAGGGTCAATGTGGTTTTCATTTTCTTCAACATTCTGGGAAGTATTTTCTTTCTTTACATGTATTACGCATCTTTAATGTAGCTTAAAGCAAAATATAAAACCTGGAAAAAAAGGCAGATAGCTGATTTGTTTACTGCAATGTAGAGCAGATAGTTCTA
Organism: Acanthochromis polyacanthus; assembly: GCF_021347895.1. Classification (NCBI taxonomy): domain Eukaryota; kingdom Metazoa; phylum Chordata; class Actinopteri; family Pomacentridae; genus Acanthochromis; species Acanthochromis polyacanthus. Next base: position 35,660,031 of record NC_067115.1, on the reverse strand, counting down.
TTAATGTGTCACCTTTATCTGTGGAAAAACTGAATTTGTTCATCAAAACCTGTAGTTTAAATAATAACTAGTGATGGGATGTGATTTTAAAAAAATCAAATTAATTTCAGGCTTTGTAATTAGTCGCAATTCATCACATTTTTGTCCAACAGCAATATTTCACATAATAAACAGTTTTTCAATTAAAATACATTTTGGCTGGCTGCTGAATATACATATACATGAACTTAAACACCTGTCCAGGGTGTCCCCTGCCTTCGCCCGAGTCAGCTGGGATAGGCTCCAGCACCCCCACGACCCTAGTGAGGATAAAGCGGTGTATAGAGGATGGATGAATGGATGAACTTAAACAGCAAAAATGTAGTGTTTGTTTTAACTAGTGGTGGGACGAGATTAAAAAAATTAATTATTTACAGGCTTTGTAAGTAATTAATTAATCTCAATTAATCGCACTGTCAAATAGCAATATTTGACACAATAAGTGAAGTTTTTTAATTCAAATAAAATTGTGGTTGACAGTTGAATCAATGAATAGACATATACGTGTTTATAATTTAAATTTTATAAGAAAAATTAAAATTCCCAGAATGGGACATATAAAAATTGGTGATTTTGATGATTTAAAGCCGAGATTTAGTTGTTTTTTTCCACTGTATTTATAACAAAAGCATGAGTAGTTCAAGGAGCTTCAAAAAGTTGAAAATCCACAAATTCATTCTGTTTTCATAGTTTCTGGGTCTGATAAACGGTGTAATTTTGATGGTTCTTTTTTTTTAGGAATATAAAATTTTATTTCTGTGTTGTGTTTTATAATTATATAATTATATAATTCTTCCTTCACTGTTCACCAGTGCATTGACGTCACTCAGTACTTCCTGTGCTTCTTCATCGCGGCTTGAAAACAGACTTTCGGTTCATTACCGCCACCTACTGGGCTGGAGTGTTCATTAGAGTTATTGGCGTGCCGGAAATGAGGGAACTGAGAAAGGTGTGATTAAATGCATTAATTTATTTCACACCTTATTTTTGTTGTAATTAATTAATCGAAATTAACACGTTAAATTTCCAGCCCTAGTGTTAACATATTGAAAGTAGAAAATAAGTTATGTACATATCAAGTGCAAAGTTTTTTTGGAATCGTAGGTAAATTTTGTAAACGTATAAAGGTGTGTAGGGTGTCATTCAAAAGTTCAAAGACTATAACTATAAAAAGCAACAATCATAGCTGATTTAAATTCGTCCATCCCCTTCAGAGTAGTCGTCTTATGCAGCAATACACTGTATCCTCTCTTAGATGCCTCAAAATCTTACAGTAGAACTTGGCGTAAACAGTCTCCTTGAATTCAGGGTGTGAATTTGGAACAAAAGTACGAGTATGCATCTGGTCGAGCCGTTGACCTGATCTTTGGTCTCGGGGACTACAGACTCATCTACTGAAGGCTGCTGTTTGGGGTCTGGGTTGTAGCCTTAGACACAGGTTTTCTCAACAGTAAAGTTCTTCAGTAGAAGTGTAGAGTCCTGCTGTAAGAATTTCCTCTCTGCACAACTGATCTGAACGGGATTTCCAGACAACATTCCAGACATGGTTGGAGCACTGGAAGAGGTCTATTACTGAACAAATAGATGATGTCCAATCAGATAGCGGCTGAATCTGAATCAGGTATAGTTTAGACTTAGCTTGTAGATTTGCTATATATAGATATCTAACAAATTAACTAATCTAGGATATTGCTGATTTTATCTGACTAAAAATATATGCCATTCCCAACCCATTATGAGTATTAATTGTGATGTATCACTGATCATTTGATTCATTTTTTTTATTATTCTATTATTTGCAGATTAAGTTAGTCACCATATGTAGTGTTGAGGTTTAGTTTTTGAAATCTATGCTATAATAAGACTATTTAATGGTTTGTAATTGTTTTTATCTACAGCAGTATTCACATTGTTAGTCCATGGGGGTTTCTCAGGCTGCATTTGAGTCTGTTAGCCTCTCCGTTGATGATCACTGACCTGTTTAATCAGAGCAACTGTACTATCTCATTCATTGAGTTGCACTGTGGGAAGACAGTGTCAGCTCCAACCAACCGGCACTGAAACATACTCCTGAATGCACCCAACCAATAAAACCTACCCAGGCAGCAAGGTCTGCCTGCACTCAGCTGAACTCAAACTTAAGGCACATTCACTGGAAGAGCAGTCAATGCAAAGGCTTTCAAGGTTTTTCCACTTGAAAACATGATAGATAATTAACAAGCACACCATTACGATTAATGGTAAATATGTCCATTTAACTAAACATTTTCTGGAGTTTATTATTTACACAATGCAGAGTCTTTTTCACATTTACTAACAGCTGATGACCACCTGAATGGAAATATCTGTTATATAGAATGAGGTCAAATGATGTTTCTGACATTGTAAAATGATAAATGTGCCATTTTCAAATGGACATGAATTCCACTGACTGAGAAGGATTCGCCACATTGTGCAGAATATGCATTTCTGCATTTCTTGTGTGCCTTTAGTGGATCCTTTGAAAAGGTGTAGTTGAACTGCACTGATATATTCGCCCTACAAATTGGGACTTAGGAGGATCCATCCTGTGAATTGGGACACGGCCTGCACATATGGACGGAGGAGAAACTCCTGACTTGGCATTTAAAAAAAAAAAACCTGTTCTAACATGATTTACTGTATTATCCATGTAACCATGACGGCTACAACCATTAGGCCATATCAGCAGATTTATGTGACATTGACAGTCATGAGAGATTTAAGGACAAAACGAGCTCTCAGTTTTTACCTGCTCGTCCTCTGAACCGCCTGGCATTCACATCTGTGACGTGTCTCCAGCTGAAACTGTCTATGCATGGCAAACACACACACACACACACATACAGAATTACATATGACCCATATAACCTTCCGTGCCTACATTTCTTTAAGAGTCTTAAAAATGGCAGCTAGCATTAAATGAAATATGACTGCGCTTCAATGTAAATAATGCAATGAGTGTTTAAAGATATCTAGACAACCGCACAGTTTGTACATTCATAGCTTAGGGCAACTATTTATTTCCATTTGCGTCACTGATGGTGTGAGTCTGGAAAAACTGAACTTGAAAGCTCAATGTATAGCTGTTCTCTCGTTTCCGCTCTTCAATTACGCAATGAGAACAAAGTTTCTCATGCTGGATCCTTTTCTTTAGGTTTGCTTTGGCTTGAATTTGGTTTGTTTTGTGGCTCAGGTGGTGAAGCGGCTTGTCCTCTAATCTCAGGGTTTCCAGTCCAGTCCCAGCTCCAACCGACAACATGTCGAAGTGTCCTTGAGCAAGACTTTGTACCTCAGTGTGCAGTTCTGCTCTGCTGTGTGTGCAAATGGGTGAATGAGAGGCAAAAACAAACAAACTGTATAGCGCTTTTTAAACTGAAAAGGTAAAGACTGTGGTTACCATTTCTTGGCACTGCATCCAAGTGGTGCTCAGTATTTACAAAAAACTATTCACTTCTGCTTTCTTGTCCGTGGTTCCACATAATCATGTTTACTTAGACTGAGATAAACAGCTGGCAATTTTCCAGCTGGGTGCCGTTGCAAACCACCACAGAAGAAGAAGGCATAACAAGATGATGTTATAAAAAGAGCACCAGTCAAACCTCAGGTGATGGAAAACGGTGTAGAAAATATGACTGAAATGTGCCATTTATTTTTGCTTCATGAGTTATTTGCAGAGTCTGCTTATCGCGGCACACAGATCTGATGTTTGTGTTTGCTGCTATTTCCCGTCTATCGAGTGGAGCAGAATCTTCAGGGGACATCTTAATCGCATGCTTCTTATAAGCCATGATTGTTTCATCACGTCTGTTTCAATTCTTCTTTTATTGACACACCATCTTTTGTCTTTTTCCACATTTCAAGGCTTTCTTTCAGATTTCCAGTCCGGTATTTGATGGCAAATTGAGAATGCACAAAGAACAGACAGATAGAAACACACATAGCGACTCACGTTTTGACTTTTGATTTCAGAATTAGATTTACCCTCTGAAAGCTGTTTCACAGTGTATGTACAGAGTGGACTAAAATGTAGAATGTTACGTGAGTAATAACGAGCACTGATAAAATCAAGTAATTACAATATATCAGTTCATATATAAATGGTGGTGAAGGAGAACTTTTAATGAACTTTTTGAATGAAATGAAGAACGGCTGAACTTCAGTCACATTTCAGGTTTGACGGCCTCCAGGTTTGAAATTGATCAGGTATGTTTTTAGGTAGTGTCTACGGATACGGACCCGTATCCGTAGCCCACAGGCTACGGGTACGGTACTTTCCATTTGCCAGACAGATACGGACCCGTATGCGAGTCTCGCGAGTCAAGAAGCTGCTAACCACTGCAAACTGTTGAAAGGTAAGCAAAGGTTAAGGTTAGGGTTAGTGTTAGGGTCAGGTTTAGGGTCCGTACCTGTCGTACCGATGCTACGGGTCCGTACAGCTAGCGTCTACCGGGAGTCACGTGACCAGATCTCGCATATCTGATTGGCAAATGGCAAGTGCCGTATCCGTAGTCTGCAGGCTACGGGTACGGGTCCGTACCTCTAGCAACAACCATGTTTTTAATCCAGCTCAGAAAAACAAACCTCAGGTACACAATTTCTTTGTTTTTTTGGATGTTCTCTTCCACTAAGCTGTTGGGAAAAAAATAGTTTTTAAGGCCCCAGAGTCGTTGAATCTTTGGCACTCATGACCCATTATTGGATGACCTTCTTAGTCATATAAACACTGAAAACATGATCGATAATTAACAAGCACACCATTACGATTAATGGTAAATATGTCCATTTAACTAAACATTTTCTGGAGTGAAAATGATGAAAATGAATCCACCTCAAGACAGAAATAAATGCTGTGACATTGCATAAGTTTATCAAAATGATGCTACAGTGAATGTGTGTCATACTCAAAACTAAAGGCAGTCCAACAAAATATTAGATTGTGCGACTTTTTGGGCTGGCAGTGTATAATGAAGAGAAAAGAATGTGATGTAGCATTTATCCCCTGGTGGCCTTGTGCTTTATTTGTGTGGTGGATCCCTTCTGGTTTCTGTTTGGGGAGATGGTTTGTGGTGACTGTTGAACATGCCTTGCTGAGGAGCAGCTCCAGAGCTCACCTGTCCTCAGTCAGGGATGATTGGCCTGAAGGCCCTCACCTGCTCTGAAGCCATTGTTCCTGCCATGCTGATTGGACTGCCACCCAGTACCTGCCGCCTTCATCCAGTTCAACTGCAGCAATCACCACACCTCAGGCTTAAATCTGCAGCTCTACTCACAATCCAGGCAGCTGTGATTTAATGTGAGCAGCTTGCTTTGGTGCCTCCTTTGGCTTTGTGTTGTCTGTGTGTGTTAATGTAACTTCTGTTAGCAGCTGTTTAACTTTGGTTAGAAGTTACTCATTGTCTTGTGTTTAATCTGATAAATGTTCCGAGGCACTTGTTTGCTTTATTAATTTTATACTTGCACTAATTTGTTAGTCACTTTTGTCAGTTGTGGGTGTTGCTATCATGTCTTAAGTTTGGCTAAGGACTTTCGTTTTATCTTGTTTCAGTTACTTTTTACAACTCTGTTAGTCTTTGTTTGGTTTTGACACAAGCTGGTCGTATTCATAATGGTCTCACAGCAAAAGGTAGAGTAATTCACTTACTTGGTAACTTGGCTGATTGCAGTTAAGTTGGTGCCTCATTTTGTTAGAAATAGTATTTCTACATTCTATGATATTATCACACATTGAATTCTGCGTAACATGTTGGTCGCTGATGGGTGTAAATACATGCAAAGTCATAGAATCAGTTTGTAAGAAATCGTTAAAAGTATTTAGTAGAAAACCAATGTCATGTGTGTAATATCTTAGACGTACAACCTATTGAGATTTGAGAACTTCAAAAATGTTGAACTTGCTTGTTTGATCTACAAGGTGTTACATGGACTCACCTCATCCCCATGTGTGACTTTCTTCAAATAAGGGCTCACAGCGGTCTCAGGACCAGGGCCTCCTTTAGAGTGGACAGTGAGGTCACACACAGAAAAACAGCCTTTGGACAAAATGCTCTTTCTGTGACGGCCAGGAAGATCTGGAACGGTCTTCCACTCTACATAAGGGAGTGTCCCACGATAGCAACTTTCAAATCTCACCTTAGACAGTGGCTGAAAGTGAACCAATCTTGTGACCATTGACCCTTAAACTTCTTTGTGTACATTTTATAATGTCCTTTTATTGTGACCTATTGTTCTATGTTTTATTGTATGTTTCACTGTTATGTTTTCTTTGTGTACTTTTTGCAATGTTTTTATCGTGACTTATTGTCCTTTGTATCACTTATGTCTGTTTTTCTTTTTACCTAGGGAATACAAATGCAAATCGGCATTGTTACTTTAATCCAGCGTATTAATGTGCACTGTCCCTACTAAATGAATAAATAAATCTAATGTTTGCAGCTGCTTTGCCCCCAGAGTGTAAGTGTTGCAGTATTTCTGGATACAAATCTGGGCTTTTGTATTTTAAGGGGAGTGGTGTTGTGGCCCCTGATGACCTTGTGCTTTATTTATGTGGTGAATAAAGTTAGTCTATAATATGATTTTTCTCACACTTTTATACACCTGTATTGTTCTATGTTTTTGTTTTTGTTGTTGTTGTTGTTGTTTGTTTTTTGAAACAAAACCTTTTCAGTCTTTGACAACATCTCAGATTTCCCATACTAGCTCTTCTGGTTACATTCTTAGAAAAAGCAAAAAAAAAAAAAAAAAAAATCTAATCACAGCATGAACTTATTTCTCTTTGGATGCTCCAGCGGGGCTTTAAAGTAGTCAAGGTGATAGATGATCTGTGTTACCACAATATTTTTTGAGTGCCATACTCTGTTAAAGCCTGATCTCTTGAAGCTTTTTCCCCCGTGCTCCAGGTTACTAGGACGACGGATCCAATCCCACCTAATCTATGATTGGTTGGCTGAAAAGGTACGACAGTAAGGTAATAACTTAGGTAGCAAAGATCTGTTGCTTGGAGATGGATGTGGGATACAAGACAAACAAATCCATTAGAAAATGCATTTCCCTCAAACTGCACCTGAGGATGCGGCTTAAGTGTACTAGAATATAATCTTTGGGAGACTGGGCTGCTCTTAATGTTCTATGTTGTCTTATTGGTACATGATTCATTTGACAAAGTTACACCTTAACTGCAGGCTGTATTATGAAGTGTAAACTGACTCGTGTTTTGAGTGAAAGCATCATAGAAACAGTGTTTTCACAGATTTTTTTTTACCTGATATTTTTACACGGTCACAGTTGGAACGGTGTAATTTATGAAATTAGTGATGGGCAAATTTCATTGTGCTTTCAGGGTCCTGGTGTTGCTCATGCTGACTTAGTCACGCGACTATGACTTGGAAAGAACAGAGGAATTTTTACCATAATTATCCACACCTGTCCTTTTCTAATAGGACGGGTCTGTTGTGGAAAAGGCTAATAAAAGGCTTTGATATGTGTGCATCTCCGCGTGAGCATCGGTGTTTCATGGTGGATAAACGCATCGCCTGCAAAGTTGGGGGGTTTTTTTCTAATAAAATCTAATTATCGTGGAAAGTAAAAGTGGCATCACACTAATTAGGGCACAGACATGTCACTTCAACCTGTAGTATCAGGACTTCACACCCACACTCCCCTGGCAAGCGTTCCTCAAGAACAGTTAAGGTGGCTGCAGCTCACATGCTTCATCATGGACACGAAGGCTAATGCAATATTTTCATATCCAGTGAAATGGTGGCCACGTGAAGTGCAAAAATCCCAAAGTAATAAAAAGAATGAGGGCTGGAAAAAGTCTCACAGTGGCCTGCGTGTCACCTGAAGCAGAGTTCCTCAAATATGATTCACTGCAGCGTCTCTCCTCTAATGCAATAATTCGGTGCTCACACGGTAATGTGCACACTCATAAAAATACTGAGATTTGTTTAATGACAACTCCTCCTACACTAGCAGAGCTCCAGGTTAAGGCCCATATTACATTTGAAAGTAAATTTTCAGCTCCTATTCCCTTTTCTGTTTCTGCATAGACCTGCAGCATATCCCAATTCTGTTCCCTTGTTCAGAATCTTACTGACCTCCTACAAATAATGCTGCACTGCTCTACATAGCAAGTCTGCATAGCTGTGTTGCTGCATGTTTCTGCAAATGTTATTTTGCATGACAATTGCATGGTGTGTTGTATATTGTTTATCTATCTGCATGTAAGCTACTGGATACCCTGAAGCTTCCCCAGGGGATGAATATAGTATCTACTGTATCTAATAACTTAAATCATCTACCACTGATGCTTGTTTCATGTTGTCAAAAAGGAAAGTTCAGTTTACATAAAAATGTATGTTTCTCTGGATAACAAGGACAGTGATCGTCATGTGAGCCACACTTATTAGACCTGTCGAACCAGATCTCACTCCCAGCTCATCGCACATGGTGGCTTAGTCAAGATCTTATAGTGTCACATTTGAACATACTGGGAACCAATAGACCTAAAAATCTGTGAAGATGAAAAATAGCTGCCATTAATCCACAGCTTAAGGCTCTCTAATGGTGTCACTCTATTTCAGCTAATAAGAGATTAGCTTCATAACACGTGATCAGTGCTGTAAAATGGTGTATTTTAACCAAGAACTTCGTTCTCACTTAACCACATGGTTTTTGTGGCTAAGCTTAATCAAACAGCAAGTGAGAATAAATTCCATCCGTCCATTATCTATACACCGCTTAATCCTATAATAATAATAATAATACGTCAAATTTATATAGCGCTTTTTAGGATACTCAAATAAGACAGACAGATAAGCAGACAGATTAAGCAAAAGACAGTTCAAACAAATGGGTTTTTAGAAGGGTTTCGAAAGTCAAAAGTGAGTCTGAGTTCCTGATGGGTGGTGGGAGTGAGTTCCAGAGTTGGGGGGCAGTGGCTGCAAAGGCTTGGTCCCCCAAAGTCCGATGCTTGGTGCGGATGATGGGCGTCAGGAGGTTTGAGTCTGCAGAGCGAGGAGTTAAGTTGTCGAGGTTGTCCGGGTCAAGGCCAGGTTTTTTCAGAAGAGGTGTGATAGTGGCAAGTTTGAGCGAGGATGGTACAGAGCCAGAGGTAAGGAAAGTGTTCATGATGTTGGTGATGAGAGGGGTCAGGATCGGAATACAGGGTTTTAGGAGAGGAGATGGAATGGGATCAAGGAGGCAGCTGGAAAATTTCATTGAAGAAAGGAGTTTGGCCAAGTCAGATGGAGACAAGGTAGAGAAGGATAAAAAACTGAGAGATGTAAGTGGAGAAATATCAGGTTCGGGGGGGGGGATTGGGGTCGAAATAGTGGATGCGAGTGAGTTGTGAATGGACTGAATTTTGGAGTGAAAGGATGGGAGGAAGCTATTGCTTTTGTCAGTTGAGAATGTGGAGGTGATGTTGTCCTTAGGACTGGTTAGCTTTGCAAATGTGGCGAAGAGGGTGCAGAGGTTGGAGGAACTGGAGTGGATGAATTGTGAATAGAAGTTGGAGCGGGCCTTGTTGAGTGCAGAATTGTAAGTCTTGACAAAGTCTTTGTCGGCTTGGGCGTGAACTGTGAGTTGGGTTTTCCTGTAGAGTCATTCTAATTGTCTGCGTTGCTTCTTGAGAATGTGGAGATCAGGAGTGTACCATGGGGCAGAGGTGGAGAAGGAGACTGTTGCAGTTTTGAGAGGAGCTAACTGGTTGAGACCGGAGGAGAGTGTAATATTGTAGAAATTGACAAGATCAGCAGCAGAAGAGTCTGTGGGGAGGGTTGAACTGTTGATGGTGTGTAACACGGAGGAGGGGAGAGACCTGGGAGAGAATGATTTCAAGTTGCGGAAAGTAATTATACAAGTTTGTTTGGAAGCAGGGGTGGGAGTAATGACATCAAGAGTAATGGCCAGATGGTCAGAAATGGAGAGGTCAGTCAATGAGAGGTTATGGATGGTGAGAGAGGGTGTGGAGCAGACCATGTCAAGAATGTGTCCATGTATGTGTGTGGATGAGGAGACATGCTGGGTGAGGTTGAGACAATTTATAATGTCCAGGAAATCAGGCTGTAAGAGAGTCAATGTGGATGCTGAAGTCACCAAGGAGCCGTATGGATGGAGAGATGGATCCTCACTAGGGTTGCGGGGGGCTGGAGTCTGTCCCTGATTGACCTGCCCACGGTGCCCCTTCCTTCACCCTGGGCATTTCAACAGTCAGTCACAGGGCTACACATGCAAACAGTCACACTCACATTCACACCTACGGACAATTTAGAGTTACCAATTAACCTCAATTAACTGTTTGGGACTGTGGAAGGTAGCCAGAGAACCTGGAAAAAACTCACAGATGCACTGAGAGAACATGGAATCTCCATGCAGAAAGGCGGAGGGATCTTCTAGTTGCAAAGTCACAAAATAAAATTAAACTAAGTGCCCAGATAGCAAACTATGGGTGAATCAATGTTGAATCTATGTTGAGACCTAACGTCGAAATTATACAGAAAGCGCAAGGTTGATAAAATGTTGAGTCAACGTTTGCTTTTCAACCATAAATCACACTTTACCCAGATAGCAAAAGATGTTAAATCAATGTTGAATTAGGGTTAAGAAGGTTGAATTGTGGTTACGGTTGAAGATTGACGGTTGGATCAACGTTGATTCAACAACATTTTGTCAACATTGAAGTTTGTGTTTAAAAGATGCCATTGAATCTACATTGTATTTTGGTTTAATTAAAATGTTTGACAGGTCAATGTTTAATTAATGTTGAATCTATGTTTGCAAACATGTAATCTATGTAAGCAAACGTTGACTCAACATTTTATTTAATTTCGACGTTAGGTCTCAACATAGATTCAACATTGATTCACCCATAGTTTGCTATCTGGGTGATGAAGTATCGGCGTGACATGTGACTTTAACCTCCGTGTCCTGGGTAACAACCATTGACTTACACTTTTAAGCTCCTCCACTTCCATCGCAGTTAAATATTGACATGAGTGGCTAGACACTGAATGAGACCTACGTTTTTCTCAGATTCCAGCAGCTCTGACAAAATGGCAATATTTGGGAATGAGAACAGGTGAGAAAATCTAGAGCAAATTACTTAATAACATTTTTACAGAAATCAGCAAAAGAAAATACTAATTAACGTGTTCCATCTCATACCATTAGCAAACTAGAAAAGTACTCAGAGAGCGCAGTACTCCACCAAGGCTCCTCCGTCATTACATCATTTCCAAAGGATAAGTCCGATAAGTCCAGAGTGATCGATTTGTAGTAGGATCGCAATCATGTGATCGTCAGCAGACAGCTGACGTAGTGTTTACTTGTCATAGTTACAGTCACGCCGCGTCATTATCAATGATACAGAAATGTTTAGCAAATCCATGGATCCAGAGTATCAGCTGCATCACTGCCAAAATGTAACCAGTTGGTTCTCGTGTCATTTGTGACCTTTACTGAAAATTTCATCCAAATCTGTTGGTCCATTATAGAGTAAAGCTGCTAACAGACTGACAACCAGTGCCGTTCGTCACATAACTTGGCCGAGTTTAATGAAACAGCTGATGGTGCTCATGGTTGGAATGCTGACAAAACCACTGCAGAAGAAGATGTAATGAGTTGTCGTAAAAAAGAGCACAAGTCTACCTTCAAACTGTGAAAAACAATGTAGAAAATGTTTAGGAAACATCCCATTTGCCTTTGTTTCATGTCTTCTTTTGGTGGAAGGGTAGTTTTTGTGGAGCTGAAGTTTCAGCATACATTTAAGTCACACGCTTCTTGTACATTGTGACTGATTTGTTTATTCTGATTCTGCCACACTTCATTGCATTTGTTTTGCAGCCATGAGAGCTCACCACACTGGAAAAAATGCCCCTCTCAAAACAAGGAAAAAATCACTTATTTCGTGGAACTGTTACGTTGAAATAAGTGAAAAAAATTATTTTAATAGAACAAGTGGCTTGGTAAGATTTCTTGAAATATGATGCGATATTTACAATATTGCAGTCTTAAAATTAGCTGGAAAAACTTGTTTTAAGCTAAATTTTACCAAGATTGTCAAGCTTAGGTGTCCTAAAACAAGCCAGACATGCTAAAAAAAAAAATAGCAGTTTTTCACTCAAAAATAGATTTTTCCTTTCATGTAACCTCCTAATTTGAGATGTATTAAACTTATTTTGTATTTTCTTGTAAAATACAATTCAACACAAGATCATTTCAAGATTGTTTGACTTAACAAGATATTTAAGTTGCATTGTCTAAAAACAAGTGCCTCCATCTTGCTGAAATGTCACTTGTTTAGTGAATATATCTTAAATCAAGTGGGATGAGACATTTTGACTAAAAATAAGACAAATAGACTTGGTAAGATTTTAGATTTTTTGCAGTGCACACAGCAACAGCTTGAGAAAACGGACGCAAACAGACAAAACACGTGCAAATTAATAAAACATATTCATTAATCTGACAACACAGATGCAGAAATTATAAAACAGAAATACATAAAGATAATATACAGAAAAAAAACAAATTGTGGAAGAAGTTGCAAATACAGAAAAGTTACCAAATACTCATGCACTGAAAATAGCCAAAGTACAACATAGATGTTTCTGGGGAGCCACTAAAACTGGTACAAGCTTGCTGTTGTATTTATGACTCATGGAGAGAATGCTACCACAAGAAAACAAAAAGCTTGTTTTCTATCACCACTGACTTCAGTAGACTTCAGTAACTTCATGAGTCACAAACCACAGCAACAAGCATGTCCCAGCCATGTCCATCTGCTACAACTAGGGAGACAGGTGATTTATTTCAAAATGCCAAATATATAAAAGCATGTTGGGAGGTATATTTACAGAATGGAAAATAATAATTATTACTGTATTTACAAAGTGGGCAGCACAGTGGTTAGCACTGTGGAGTTTGTATGTTCTCCCTGCGTGGGTTCTCACTGGGTTCTCCATCTTCTCCCACAATCCAAAAACATGCTGAGGTTACTTGGTAACTCTAAATTGTCCGTAGGTGTGAATGTGAGTGTGATTGTTTGTCTCTTAATGTAGCCCTATGTTAGACTGGTGACCTGTCCAGAGTGTCCCTGCCTTCACTCTAAGTCATTTGGGATAGACTCCAGCCCTTTGATAAACTACAGAGGATTAAGCAGTATAAGATAAGATAAGATAAGATAAGATAAGATAAGATAAGATAAGATAAGATAGACTTTATTGATCTCACAAAGGAGAAATTTACCGTTACAGAGCTCTTAGGAACAAACAGAGGGGTGCAAAAAGTCACGAAAGGTGCAAGTACAAGATAACTCTTATATACATTTTTATAAGATAGAAAACTTTTCTTATATGCATTGTTATAAAATAAGATATTGCACATAATAACAACTACACAGTAGTGTTATACAGTCTGATGGCAGTGGGGATGAAGGACCTGCGGTAGCGCTCCTTCTTGCACTGAGGGTGTCTAAGTCTCGAGCTAAAGGAGCTGCTCAACTCCACTACAGTCCGGTGTAGTGGGTGGGAGCTGTTGTCCATGATGGATGAGAGCTTGGTCAACATCCTCCTCTCACCCACATCCATCACAGAGTCCAGTGGGCAGCCCAGGACAGAGCTGGCCCTCTTGGTCAGCTTGTTCAGTCTCTTCATGTCCCGCTCTGTGCTGCCCGGGGCCCAGCAGACGACAGCGTTGTCACGGTTCCGCTCCTCTGTCCTGTCTGTTTGGTTGTCTCCCATCCTCTCCTCTGCCCTGTCTCTGTCTGGTTGTCTCCCGTTCTCTCCTCTGCCCTGTCTCTGTCTGGTTGTCTCTCGTCCGCTCCTCTGTCCTGTTTGTCTGGTTGTCTCCCATCCGCTCCTCTGCCCTGTCTCTCCCCTACAGCTCGGTGCCTGAGTGGAGTCTAGCTCCTCAAGCTGACTCCACTCAGGTAATCAACGACCTGCACAGCTCCCGGACAGCTGACAACCATTTCACTAACGACTCACCCCTACAATAAAGACCGGCTCAACCTTCCACTCCCTGCCAGAGTATTGAACAAGCAACCATGCAGTTCGGTTTGGTCTCTAGCCGCCTTAGCAGTTTCTGTTTTTGAGTTCTGCCGTGTTTTTTGACGTTGTGTTTCTCCTGCTTTTGTTTAGTTCGGCTGCCCGGGAACCCCCACTCCTGCCTGGATCCCCCACTCCTGCCTGGACCCCCACTCCTGCCTGGAACCCCCCACTCCTGCCTGGAACCCCCCACTCCTGCCTGGAACCCCCACTCCTGCCTAGAACCCCCACTCCTGCCTGGACCCCCCACTCCTGCCTGGACCCCCCACTCCTGCCTGGACCCCCCACTCCTGCCTGGACCCCCCACTCCTGCCTGGACCCCCCACTCCTGCCTGGACCCCCACTCCTGCCTGGACCCCCACTCCTGCCTGGATCCCCCACTCCTGCCCGGAGCTCCCCGCTCCTACGCCCTGGTTTTCCCCCACCTAGCCACCCTCTTCACCCCACACAATAAACCATTCGCACTCAGCCAGCCCTGGTAGTGTGGTTCTCTGCTCTGGTCCACCAGCTCCGTTCGTGACAGAATACTCTGGCCAACAAACGGACCCAGAGAGCCCACTACCGGGGTTGGACCAATCCTCTCCCCTTCACAACCCTCGCCGTCCCCGTAGGTGGAATCCCTCTGCTCTGCTCCTCGTCTGGTCACCGTCAGTCCTTTCCCAGCCACCATGTCAATGCATGACTCCTCCTCTCCCTTCTGGGGAACCCGTTGGGCAGTAAAACTGCCGTCCAAGAAGCACCATGGTTCCCTGGGTTCTGCCTCAGCGAAACCGCACTCCGGCCCTCCGTCTCCAGTCCACACGGGAGCCATCTTTTGGAACCGGACCCCGACCTCTGCTCCCCAGAACCGGACCCCGACCTCTGCTCCCCAGAACCGGACCCCGACCTCTGCTCCCCAGAACCGGACCCCGACCTCTGCTCCCCAGAACCGGACCCAGACCCCTCTACCACCAACTGAGGACCCCGACTCCCTGCCCTGGACCCAGGGCTCCTCCCTTGTTGTTCTCTTCTCCTGCTTGGAGAACAGCATATACTTTTATGCATTACGCGATCTACACGACGCGTGGAGGAAAGATCCCAGGGAGGAGACTGTGGCCCAGGGCCTTCGACTGGCGGTTCAGCGACCTGGTCTGATAAATTACTTACCCGACTACATTCAGCAGTTCCTGGACAGCCCCGTCACACTTCCCGATGGCAGCCAACCGGGCCCTGTCTCCCTGCCGCCCATAGAACCACCTGCCAAGCGGCCTGGCCGTCGAAGACGCGAGGCCAGGAGGCACCGTGGCCCCCCGCCTTCAGTTCCCGCGGTGGTCGACGCACCGCCTCCAGTTCCCGCGGTGGTCGACGCACCGCCTCCAGTTCCCGCGGTGGTCGACGCACCGCCTCCAGTTCCCGCGGTGGTCGACGCACCGCCTCCAGTTCCCGCGGTGGTCGACGCACCGCCTCCAGTTCCCGCGGTGGTCGACGCACCGCCTCCAGTTCCCGCGGTGGTCGACGCACCGCCTCCAGTTCCCGCGGTGGTCGACGCACCGCCTCCAGTTCCCGCGGTGGTCGACGCACCGCCTCCAGTTCCCGCGGTGGTCGACGCACCGCCTCCAGTTCCCGCGGTGGTCGACGCACCGCCTCCGGCCCCCAGGACTTCGGCAGCCGTCGAAAGGCTTAAGGCCTCCCCTCCAGACCTGCCCCTGGACCCTGCTCCGCCCCCGGAGGGGCTCCCGGCTCCGCCCCCGGAGGGGCTCCCGGCTCCGCCCCCGGAGGGGCTCCCGGCTCCGGCTCCTGTTCCGCCCCCGGAGGGGCTCCAGTCCCCGGCTTCTGTTCCGCCCCCGGAGGGGCTCCAGTCCCCGGCTTCTGTTCCGCCCCCGGAGGGGCTCCAGTCCCCGGCTTCTGTTCCGCCCCCGGAGGGGCTCCAGTCCCCGGCTTCTGTTCCGCCCCCGGAGGGGCTCCAGTCCCCGGCTTCTGTTCCGCCCCCGGAGGAGCTCCCAACTCCGCCCCCAGTTCCCGCGGAGGTTGACGACGCTCCGCCCCCAGTTCCCGCGGAGGTTGACGACGCTCCGCCCCCAGTTCCCGCGGAGGTTGACGACGCCCCGCCTCCGCTCCCTGAGGAGGCCGTCGGCGCCCCGCCTCCGCTCCCTGAGGAGGCCGTCGGCGCCCCGCCTCCGCTCCCTGAGGAGGCCGTCGGCGCCCCGCCTCCGCTCCCTGAGGAGGCCGTCGGCGCCCCGCCTCCGCTCCCTGAGGAGGCCGTCGGCGCCCCGCCTCCGCTCCCTGGAACCTCGGCAACCTTAAATGGGACTAAGGTCTTCCCCGAGTCCAGGAAGAAGCTTTGCGCCTCCCATCCTGCGCCGCCCCCGGAGGGGCCCCTGGATCCTGCGCCGCCCCCGGAGGGGCCCCTGGATCCTGCGCCGCCCCCGGAGGGGCCCCTGGATCCTGCGCCGCCCCCGGAGGGGCCCCTCTGCCCTGTCCGGCCCCCGGGCCGTCCGCCGGAGCGGCCCTTCTGCCCTGTCCGGCCCCCGGGCCGTCCGCCGGAGCGGCCCCGCCAGTCTGTCCGGCCTCGGAGCCGTCCGCCGGAGCGGCCCCGCCTGTCTGTCCGGCCCCCGGGCCGTCCGGCGGAGCGGCCCCGCCTGTCTGTCCGGCCCCCGGGCCGTCCGGCGGAGCGGCCCCGCCTGTCTGTCCGGTCCCTACCTGCCCAGTCCCCGGGCCGTCCGCCGGAGCGGCCCCGCCTGTCTGTCCGGCCCCTACCTGCCCAGTCCCCGGGCCGTCCGCCGGAGCGGCCCCGCCTGTCTGTCTGGACCCCAGGCCGTCCTCGGAGGAGGACCCTCCGGCGAGTCCAGCCTCGGCCGGCCCCGCCTCCAGGCCTCCCTCTGAAGCGTGCCCTCCGTCCTGTCCTATCTCATCCCGTCCCGCCTTCTGGCCGCCCACCGGAACGGACCCTCCGGCTTGCCCAGCCTCGACCGGGCCGCCCACCGGAACGGACCCTCCGGCTTGCCCAGCCTCGACCGGGCCGCCCACCGGAACGGACCCTCCGGCTTGCCCAGCCTCGACCGGGCCGCCCACCGGAACGGACCCTCCGGCTTGCCCAGCCTCGACCGGGCCGCCCACCGGAACGGACCCTCCGGCTTGCCCAGCCTCGACCGGGCCGCCCACCGGAACGGACCCTCCGGCTTGCCCATCCACGGCCAGCCCGACCCCCGGGCCGCCTACCGGAACGGACTCACCGGCCCACTCATCCCCGGTCTGTCCAGCCTACGGTCCGTCCTCCGGAGCGGACCCTCCGCCCTGTCCATCCCCGGCCTGTCCAGCCTACGGTCCGTCCTCCGGAGCGGACCCTCCGCCCTGTCCATCCCCGGCCTGTCCAGCCTACGGTCCGTCCTCCGGAGCGGACCCTCCGCCCTGTCCATCCCCGGCCTGTCCAGCCTACGGTCCGTCCTCCGGAGCGGACCCTCCGTCCAGTCCTCAGCTTCGCTCAGCTCAGTCTCAGTCCAGTCCTCAGCTTCGCTCAGCTCAGTCTCAGTCCAGTCCTCAGCTTCGCTCAGCTCAGTCTCAGTCCAGTCCTCAGCTTCGCTCAGCTCAGTCTCAGTCCAGTCCTCAGCTTCGCTCAGCTCAGTCTCAGTCCAGTCCTCAGCTTCGCTCAGCTCAGTCTCAGTCCAGTCCTCAGCTTCGCTCAGCTCAGTCTCAGTCCAGTCCTCAGCTTCGCTCAGCTCAGTCCAGTCCTCAGCTTCGCTCAGCTCAGTCCAGTCCTCAGCTTCGCTCAGTCTCAGTCCAGTCCTCAGCTTCGCTCAGTCTCAGTCCAGTCCTCAGCTTCGCTCAGTCTCAGTCCAGTCCTCAGCTTCGCTCAGTCTCAGTCCAGTCCTCAGCTTCGCTCAGTCTCAGTCCAGTCCTCAGCTTCGCTCGTCTCAGTCCAGTCCTCAGCTTCGCTCGGCTCAGTCCAGTCCTCAGCTTCGCTCGGCTCAGTCCAGTCCTCAGCTTCGCTCGGCTCAGTCCAGTCCTCAGCTTCGCTCGGCTCAGTCCAGTCCTCAGCTTCGCTCGGCTCAGTCCAGTCCTCAGCTTCGCTCGGCTCAGTCCAGTCCTCAGCTTCGCTCGGCTCAGTCCAGTCCTCAGCTTCGCTCGGCTCAGTCCAGTCCTCAGCTTCGCTCGGCTCAGTCCAGTCCTCAGCTTCGCTCGGCTCAGTCCAGTCCTCAGCTTCGCTCGGTTCAGTCCAGTCCAGTCCTGCCCTGCCCTCGGTTCAGTCCAGTCCAGTCCTGCCCTGCCCTCGGCTCAGTTCAGTCCGGTCTTAGTTCAGTCCCTCTCCCATTTCTCTCCCTCCCGTCCTTCCCTCCCTCCCGTCCCTCCCGTCCTTCCCTCCCTCCCGTCCCTCCCGTCCTTCCCTCCCGTCCTTCCCTCCTGTCTGTTCCCCTTGTTTTCTGCCCTTCCTGTCCTTTTGGTCCCTTCTGTTCCGTCTGGTCCCTGTGTCTCTGTCTGCTCCTTGGTTGCCCCGGTGGGTTTGGTTGGGTCCATGGGGCGCCGGGAGGCGCCCGTTGAGGGGGGGTACTGTCACGGTTCCGCTCCTCTGTCCTGTCTGTTTGGTTGTCTCCCATCCTCTCCTCTGCCCTGTCTCTGTCTGGTTGTCTCCCGTTCTCTCCTCTGCCCTGTCTCTGTCTGGTTGTCTCTCGTCCGCTCCTCTGTCCTGTTTGTCTGGTTGTCTCCCATCCGCTCCTCTGCCCTGTCTCTCCCCTACAGCTCGGTGCCTGAGTGGAGTCTAGCTCCTCAAGCTGACTCCACTCAGGTAATCAACGACCTGCACAGCTCCCGGACAGCTGACAACCATTTCACTAACGACTCACCCCTACAATAAAGACCGGCTCAACCTTCCACTCCCTGCCAGAGTATTGAACAAGCAACCATGCAGTTCGGTTTGGTCTCTAGCCGCCTTAGCAGTTTCTGTTTTTGAGTTCTGCCGTGTTTTTTGACGTTGTGTTTCTCCTGCTTTTGTTTAGTTCGGCTGCCCGGGAACCCCCACTCCTGCCTGGATCCCCCACTCCTGCCTGGACCCCCACTCCTGCCTGGAACCCCCCACTCCTGCCTGGAACCCCCCACTCCTGCCTGGAACCCCCCACTCCTGCCTGGAACCCCCCACTCCTGCCTGGAACCCCCCACTCCTGCCTGGAACCCCCCACTCCTGCCTGGAACCCCCCACTCCTGCCTGGATCCCCCACTCCTGCCTGGAGCTCCCCGCTCCTACGCCCTGGTTTTCCCCCACCTAGCCACCCTCTTCACCCCACACAATAAACCATTCGCACTCAGCCAGCCCTGGTAGTGTGGTTCTCTGCTCTGGTCCACCAGCTCCGTTCGTGACAAGCGTAGAGGAAAGCAGAGGCTACCACAGTGTCATAGAAAGTCCTTAGTAGAGGTCTGCACACTCCGAAGGACCTCAGCCTCCTCAGAAGGTGGAGGCGACTCTGGCCCTTCTTGTACAGAGCATCAGTGTTGTGGGACCAGTCCAGTTTATTGTTGAGGTGAACACCCAGGTACTTGAAACTGCCCACTTTTTCAATGTCCTGCCCCTGGATGTTCACTGGTGGATGTGGGAGTGTCCTTCTCCTGAAGTCGACCACCATCTCCTTCGTCTTACTGGTGTTTAGGCACAGATGGTTGCGCTCACACCAGTCCACAAACTCCATGATGACCAACCAGCTCGTTCCCCTCGGACACACGGCTCACAATGGCGGAGTCATCGGAGAACTTCTGGAGATGGCAGCTGTCCGTGTTGTAGGTGAAGTCCGAGGTGTAGATGGTGAAGAGGAAGGGCGAGAGGACGGTGCCCTGGGGCACCCCCGTGCTGCAGACTACCACCTCTGACTCACAGCCGTGCAGCCGCACGTACTGTGGACGGTCAGTGAGGTAGTCAGTGGTTCAGGCAGCGAGATGTCCATCAACTCCCGCGGGAGGATGGATAGATGAATTTACACAGTGCCTTGATGGAGAAGGTAAAAGCAGGATGACCAAATGTGGCAGAACAACTATTAAGATGAAGTTTTTTTTTAAAAAGTCTGCTGTCACATCAAACGAGTCACCATTATTAATAATGTTTAATGTAATCACTGTTGAGCCACAATGCTTTCGCATAGAGATACAACACTGGCAAAGGGAATATGCCAATTAACTACTTAGTAGTACTTTATACTAAAACAAACAAGAAAAGCATTCAGAGAGCACAGTACTCCACCAAGGCTGTTCATTCCCTATATGGCATTGTCAGAAATGCAGCATTTTTTTCCCCCAGAAATGCAGCATTCATTTATTGGTTATTGATTATCCGAAACCACGGAAACATAGTACGTGGCCATTTAATATAGATGAACCCACAAACAAAAGGACCTTGCACTGAGTATATTATGTACAGATACCGAATCACGTGGCCTAAATATGTAGTGCGTTGCAGGAATTAATGGGACTCAGAAACACCCCCACAATTTAATCAGTTGTTCCTTGTATCATTTCTGACTAATAAGTCGGCAGCAGTCAGTTTGTAGTAGAATCTCAATCATGCAATTATGAGCAGGCAGCTGATGTAGTGTTCACTTGCAGCCATAGTTACAGTGACACTGTGCTGCTATGTCGTAATGATACAGGAATCTTCAGCAAATCTGTGGATCCAGACTGTAGGTCACATCACTGCCAAAATCTAATCAGTTGGTCCTTGTGTCATGTCTGACCTTTCCTGAAAATTTCATCCAAATCTGTTTGTCTGTTTTTGAGTCTGTTGGTAACAGACAATCAAACGGACAGACAAACGTAAGCTGATCGTCACATAATTCCGCCACGTTCCTTGGTGGAGTAGTTATCTAATTTAAATTATAAATTCAAGTTAAATGGGAATTAATGCCGTCCACATCAGCAAGGGTACACGTGATGCACATCTTGTCAATTCATGGTGAACATCTATTTTTGACCACACAAAATGTTCATGCAAACTGTGCACAAGACAGGAGAACAAATGATGCTACAAAAAATGGTAAGATGAGAGATTGCATGAAGTGATTTTCTGTTATCTACATATTTGCTGATGTTAGTTGCTGAAAGACATGCTTTGATTTGTATGTTTTCCATCAGCAGAGCCTAAACACAGCAGGAAGTCCTGATATCACCAGAAATCTTGTATTATGTTGACCCACCAATAATAATCACAGATATAATACTGTAATCCAATTTGTAACCAGCTGCTGTATTCTCCTGTGCTTTTCTGTGTTCAATGTGTACTTAATATAGTAGTGGTCTGCACACATCGACATTGAAAAAAATGAATTGGCCTTAAGATGCGACCAAATTATACTTGGAAAACACAACAAATTTAAATCAAGAATTTATCCGACAATGGAGAGTGTCTTTGAAGAGGAAGAGACCACCGACAGAACCAGGATCTGGGAGGGCAGCCGTCTGCCTTGCCTGGTTGGGTTGAGGGGAGGGAGGAAAGACTTGTATTGTGAAAGAATACATACAAACAGATAACAAACAAGTAAGCATTAACACTAGAGAAGTTGGTGGAACCAATAGCCACATCAGGACCTTGTTCAAGAATCCTGATGGCCTTTCAGGAATTCGAATGTCAATTTAAACAAGTTGCAGCCTGTTCAGGCCTCACTGATATGGTACATATGTTCAATGTGAATGAGTATGTTTAAACCCAAACTATGATCTTTCCTGAATCTATAACAATGATCTAAATGACAATGATTTGCAGTCAGACTGTTGTGTTGGACAGAAGGGGATGGCTTAGCGAGACAAGCAAAATAGTTATGGAGAGCGGATACTTGTTCCCCATGTGGAGATGAAAACTTTGTAATTTCAATGGTTAATTCTCGCAAATAAAAATGCCATAAAATCACCTAAAAATCTGATAAGATTTTTACCAATTAAAGAGACAGCCATAATTTGATATTTGGTGCTCAGCATGTGAAGCTTCTCTATAGTTTAATAGTCTAGGAGCTCACAAACTCATTAAAACTGAAGATGATTTGGTAGCAATAAGACCTTTATCAAAGAGAACTTTATAAAACCAGTATTACAGAAGCTCATGTGTAGTTTAAACAATGAAGTCAGTATCACTGGCACATACTGCTGCAAGAGTACAAAAGATCAAATCAATTCTGACAACAGAAAAAGTGTTACAAATCCTCATGTAATCCTGTCATTGGTGATTCAAGAAAAGTTTGTGAATGCTAATATATAAGCAGAAGGTTTCTTCTACATTCTTCATTACCAATTAGCATTCATGTTAGTGACTGAAAAACAAAGCTATACAATACAGCGCCCTCCACAATTATTGCCACCCCTGGTTAAGATGGGTTGAAAACCTTAAAATAAATTAAATTTTTATTGCAGAAGCATACTCTCACACTGAAAATGGCTGAAAAATGCATTATAGGAGAAAATTAGGTGCTATTTGTTGGCAAAAGGGGGTTGTACAAAGTATTAACATCAGTGGTGCTAATAATCGTGGCACACATGATTTGATGTAAAAGAATTATTTCTTAATGTGTGACTTTTTTTCCCCCACTGAATAAATGCATTTGAATTAAAGGTTGGATTTTCCATTTTTTTCACTGTGGTCCTATATTATTTAGAAAAAAAACTGAATTTATTAGAAGCCAAAGAACACATCTTAATCAGGGATGCCAATAATTATGGAGGGCGCTGAAGGTCCTCAGTTGACGACGTCCTCGACTTACGGCGTTTCATGGTTATGTCGCGGTCTCCCACAAATTTATTAAGAAAATCACGTTGCATCATACCGACATATGCTGTTTGTGACGTTTAAACAAATTTTACGCGTGAGCGAGTTGGCAAGCTGAACGGACGAATACATCATCACGTAGTGCTATACAAGGAAGACGACTTTGTTTACATTTGCCGGATGTACGTCACATTGGATTGTGCTACATTCACTTTTTTTCATTTGTATTGTTTTTTGGAAACTTTTTGCCCTTCTTTATGGTTCCCAAGCACAAGTCAAGCTCTTCTGATGGTAGTGGAAGTGACACTAGATATAATAAAATGTTCTGTTTATTTGTTTATGTATTTTTAAAATTTTAACCGTACACTGTTTTATTGTCCTAGATTATGATTTTACCACTGCATTAGCGTAGGCGAGTGACAAACACTACTAGACAAAGTTTGGACACACTTTCTCATTCATTTGAAGAAAAGAAAGTCCAAACTTTTGACTGGTAGTGTAAGTACTTAAGTACATATGTGAGTTCCGACTTATGGCAAAAATTGCGTCACGTCACACAGTAGGACTGGAATTCTGGTGTAAGTCAAGATCCCCCTGTATTGTCCACAGACTTATTTAGGCGGGTCGAGAGCTGAGGAGAAGCAAACGCTGGTCCTTAGCTCTGTAGGTTGTTGCTCGCAGGTTGTTGTTTCCTGTAGGAAAACAAAAAAGCTGTCTGAAATGAGCAGCCAATGTCAGGCTTATACCCTCAGTCTATAGCAATTAAGTCAAATTAGTTTAATCTAAACACAACTACTGACTAAGATTTCATATTGGACTGACTTTCTGACTTCAGTTGAGGTAATTTTGTACTAACTTGTCAGTAAACTGTTTGCCCTGTGAATAATTCAAAATGTTGTCTGAGTGAAATATGAGTGAGAGTCTGATGGATCAGTTCATATTGAAGATATTGAGGGAAAACTTTCCTGAATAAAATAAAGAACAGTTGAACTTCAGTCATGTTTTAGGTTTGAGGGCCTCCGGGTTTGAAATTGATCAGGTATGTTAGTAATCCAGCTTAGTGAGACAGGCCTCAGGTACAGCTTGTCCTTCATTTTTAGACCATCTCTTCCTCGGAGCTATTTGGAACAAATCAGTTTTTACTGTGCCACAAGCGTTCCCTCAGAATTTAAACACTGTTGTAAAATAAACAAGTTGCACCCTCAAATAAACAAGCATACAAAAACTGAATCAAATCTTGATTGTGGTTTTCAATTTGAGACAGAAACTCTTCTTTGTAAAAATGCAAATTTCATAGTGTCTTGTTTTTTTAGTGTCCTCGTCTTTGTGTTTTTTCTACTGTGCCTTGCATGTTTGCCACATTTCAATCCCTTATATGTCCTGTACATGTGGTAGACTTGACAATAAAGTTGACTTTGATAAATGTCCTACATTTAAAAAGAACAGTTGCATCTATGCATCAGATTTAAACAACCGAAGAACATCAATGTGCAGAACAATTACCGTAGCATTGGTGACATTTGTTGTACAGACACAAAACACACTGTATACTGAAGAGTATGCAAGCTGATAATATTGGCATAAAATCCATTGTTTGATCAATCATTGTTTTTCCATTGAAAAGCCATTGAATTTACTCTAACCCTAATCATACTGTTCAATTACAGAACACCATTCTCAATTTTTTTGATGAAATCTTGGTTTTCCTGAAAGTATTTGAACTATCTAGCATTTTGTCTTGAGAAAAACATCATTGCAACATGAAAATGTCTTATTTTAACAAAGTAAACATGAAAATTTTTCAAATTTTCTTTGAAAATATGATGCTTTGATATTCTGTAACTGCCATGAATATGAGACCATAAGTGACATTATGACCTTTTGTTTTTGTTTGCTTTGACAACATTAATAAAAGCTAAAAAAAAAAGAAAAAAAAAAAGAAAGCTTTGTGAGAATAGGCAAGGCAAGACAAGGCAAGATTATTTGCATAGCACCTTTCATGTCCAAGACAATTCAAAGTGCTTTACAATAATACATCAAGAGCCTTACAGTGAGGTGCAGATAGTTAAACGATATTGTGCAGATTTCATGCATAGGCGCATGAGAAAAGAAATGTTTTTAACCTGGATTTAAAAGTGTCTACATTTTGTGAAAGTTTAATCTCCACTGACAGTTTGTTCCACATGTTTGAAGCAGAACAGCTAAATGCTGCTTCATGTTTATTCCGGATTCTGGCCTGGACTAACTGGCCTGAGTCCTTGGATCTAAGAGCCCTGCTAGGTTTGTATTCTTTGAACATATCACAGATGTATTCTGGGCCTAAACCTTTCTGCCCATCCAAAAAACAAAACAAAAAACAGTAACACACGCTGCTATTTCACTGGACCACCTTTAGCTTTGAGAACAACAAACATTTGCTGTGGCATCGATTCAATACGTTTCTGCAATGTCACAGTATTTATTTCTGTCCAGAGTTGAATTCATTTTCTGGCAAGATCTTTCATTGATGATGGAAAAGTCGGGCTGCTGCACAAAGTCTTTTCCAGCACAACCCAAAGGTTCACAGTGGGGTTGAGGTCTGGACTCTGTGGAGGTCAATCCACGTGTGAAAATGACGTCTCATGCTCCCTGATCCACTCATTCACAACGTGAGCCCCATGAATCCTGGCATCATCATCTTGGAACATGCTCATGCAATCAGGGAAGAAAAACTCCACTGATGGAAGGACCTGGTCATTCAGGATATTCAGGTATCAGCTGACCTCATTCTTTGGGAACATAACGTTGCTGAACCTGACCAACCCCAGATCATAACCCTAACCCTCACAGGCTTGTAGGCACTAGACATGATGAGTGGATCACTTTATCCACCTCTCTTCTTACCCTGATGCCCCCATCACTTTGGAACAGGGTAAATCTGGACTCATCAGGCCACATGACCGACCACATTTGTTCCTCAAAGATGATGGTTCACCACTATCCTTCCAGGAATTAATAATGCATTGGACGGTTCTTAAGCTGATTTTAGTCATTTCAGAAATCTCCTTAGTTGTTGTTTTTTTGTTGTTGTTGCTTGATGCAGGCCAATAATTTGATCCTTCTGAGACAGATTAACATCCATTCCATGACCACAGGATATGTCTTCCGACATGGTTGTTTAAGAAATGAGAAGCTCCTCACTGCTTCAGCTAGAGTTAAATAAGTTGTTGCAGCTGAAACATATTTGTCACTGCAGTAATTATCCAATGGAATGCTCTTACCTATTTGCTTAGTTAAATCCAAGAGCTGATTTTTTGCATTTAATCATATTTAATTAGGGTACAGCTTGTTCTTGCACAACACCAGAGTCGTCAGTTAAAACACAGAAATGTGCCAAGAACTGTCTTGTCCTGTTTTATTTAGATATGACTCATTTTTTATATTACAATTTGTTATGCTGCTTGTTTTTGTGGTTTTCCCACCAGTTTGATACATAATCTGTGTGGAATTAAATCACTCCTTTCAATAACTTTTGCTTAAAAACTTTCAGACTTCTGCCTTGCTTCCTTTCCAACCTGACTCCTGTGCTCAGCATTTGTTTCTCTCCTCTTTGAACTTATCAAACTTTTTGTATGTGTTTGAATACTTTTGTATTTCAATATATCAAGACATGTCCAATGACACCAACCTTCTTAGATGTAAAAGTTGCATCAAAAGCTAAATTTAATTTTGTACAAATATGCAGAAAAAAAATCCAGAATCGGGAGATATTACTACTTCCAATAAAAGGTCAAAAAGGAGGTTCAATGAAGTGAGTGAGACCTCACCATTTGACCTAGAAAACATCTAAATCTGTTATTAATCTCTGCATTTGTGTTCAGCATCATGTTTTGTTACAGCGATCACCAATCTTTCCTGGCTAATTTAAATCTCAGAAAAATATAGTTTAAGCTGATTTATTGTGTTTTTGCTGTCACTCTGGTAAAGCAAGATATGCTAACTATCTTTGAAATGAAATACTTTGTTTTAAAGTACAATGTATGAATGAAATTTGAATAGGTTGAGTGGAAGTGGAAGAACAAAGCCCAGAAAAGTGCAGTACCTTGAATGGCCACATGAGGCTGACCCAAAGTCATGAGTCAATCCTCATAGACCTCCATGTTAAAATGCCAAATTTAACAGCAGAGCTAACTATGTCCTCAGTTTGACAAAAAAAAATGACAGTATTAGTCTCTATAGCTAATTTCACTTTCCTGACATCTGCACAGAGGGTGAATTTTTATATAACTCACCCATTTTATTTGTATTAAAGTTTGTAATTATGCTGCTTTAAATGATGGTCCATGGTGTTCAAAACAGGAATGCAAAGAGTGGCATCACAGAGGGTTTGTTTGTCTTTACAGTCAGCATCTGCACACTTTCTATGCTTGTCCAGAATAACAGGAGCTTGCAACTCAACACTTTCTGGATTTATATTCTTGTTGATCATCATGTCTTAGGCAACACCAAAGGGCTGTACTATGAAGCCAGACTAGTGGGTTAGCAGGTGTGTTGAGTTGAAAGTCACAGTTTTCAGTATCACGAAGGCTAGGTCTCCATGGTAACTTCTGCTGTGTAGCTAACCTGGTCCAGGTTCTGTTCAGAGTGTTGGATTTAAATCCTCTGTAAGAAGCATCTCTGTCACGACTCCCTCTTCTCCCTCTCCCACCTGGCTCCCCCAAGACCCTCTCCCTCCTCCTTGTTTTCTTTTCCTCCCTCGTTTCTCCCTCTTCCTCTCTCCCTCCCTCCTTCCCTTCCTCACTGTCTCCTCTGCAGGGCGTGAGACGGAGTACGGCCACCAGCTGCCTTTCATCAGCCTAATCAGTGTTCCCTGGAGTCCGGACAGCTGACAACCATATCACTAATCATCTACCTGGCAATAAAAGACCGGCTCTCACATCCATTCTCCGCCAGATTGTTGCATTAAACTCACGAGTCAGTGCTGTCTAGCCATTGTAAATTCTGTTGTGTTTTGAACTTCAAGCTAACGTGTTTTTCTCCTCTGCCTACCTCAGATCTGCTGTCTGGACTCCCCATACCTGCCTATTCCCCTCAGAACTGTTTGAACCTCGTTTCCCCTGAGCTCCCTCCTTGGTTTTCCTCAACACTCCTGCCTGGATCCCCCACTCCTGCCTGGATCCCCCACTCCTGCCTGGACCCCCACTCCTGCCCGGATCCCCCACTCCTGCCTGGACCCCCACTCCTGCCTGGAACTCGCCGCTCCTCTGAACCCATCTCCTCGTCCACCTCCATCCTTACAATAAAACCAGTTACTACTTCACTTTGCCTCAGTAGCGTGGTTCCCTGCTCGAGTCCAGACCTGCCTGGTGTGACAGAACAATCTGGCCAACGACATGGACTCGGGGAACCCGCTGCCGGGGCCGGACCACCCATCTGGACCCGATCTTTTCCACGCTGTTTCCGTCCATGGACAGTTACTGGGCCAACACGGCAAGACCCTTCGAGACCTTAATGACGCAGGTATGCATTTAAATGCTCAGCTAGAGACGCTAACTAACCAAATGGCACAAGTTGCTTCAGCTCCAGCCATTCTAACCCAGCACAGCCATGCACTGCAGGAACTCGCTAACTCTACCAGACACACCAGTTCACAAGTCGACAGTATTACAGCCCAGCTTAGCCAGATAGCTGCCACGCTTGCCCAACAATCAGTCTCTTCCAACCCACTACCAAGCCCTTCTCCTCCACCTGGACCCCCAGCTGCACCCGCTGCACCGCCGTCCCCGACCCGCGAACCACACGTTCCCCACCCAGAACGATATTCAGGCAGTCAAGGAGCCTGCCGTGAGTTCCTAATGCAGGTCTCTCTCGTCTTCGGCATGCAGCCCCAAACTTATCGCACCGATGAACAAAAGATTTCCTATACTCTCAACCTACTTACCGGGTCAGCACTCCGCTGGGGGACGGCGGTGTGGCAGAATCGGAGACCAGTCTGCCTGTCTTACGAAGCCTTCACCGAGGAGATGCGGCGAGTGTTTGACCATCCTGTGAAAGGAGGAGATGCATCAAAACGTCTGGGGAGCCTGATTCAAGGGGGGCAGAGTGTGGCAGATTACGCCGTAGAATTCCGGACCCTGGCGGCAGACACCGACTGGAACGATTCTGCACTGAAATATCAATTCCAAAGAGGGTTGAATGAGGATTTGAAGGATGAGCTCGCACCGAGGGATGAAGCACCGGATTTGGATGCTCTTATTGAGCTAACGATTCGTATAGACAACCGGCTGAGGGAACGTCGGCGTGAGAAAAGGGCTCACCCCACCCAAGCCTCCCGATCTCCTCAGACCTACCGCTCCAGTCTCCCAGTCCAGCCCCGCTCCTACCCCGGCGGACACGGCTCCAGCCCCCCGCTCAGACCCAGTTCCTTAGCTCGTCCCTTGCCCTCGGCTCCGATCCTACCAGTGCCGGGGAGGAGCCTATGCAGCTTGGCCGGGCCCATCTCACCGAGGAGGAGAAGGCGACCCGCCGGCGACTGGGGGTCTGCCTTTACTGTGGTGGGATGGGTCACTTTGCATCCACCTGCCCGGCCAAGCCGGGAAACGCCGCAGCTCGCCAGTGACCGGGGAGGTCCTGGTGAGCTGCACTACGGTCTCCCCCCCGTCGACTCACCTTCGGGTGACGGCCACTGTCCTGTGGGGTGTTCACCAACATCCAGTCGCGGCGCTGGTGGACTCCGGGGCTGAGGGCAATTTCATGGCTGAAGTCCTAGCCAAACAGTTAAAAATCCCCTGTGAACCAATTCGACCTCCCCTCAGTGCAATCTCTTTGAATGGACGCCACCTAGCCCGAGTAAAATACCAAACCGTCCCAGTTACCATACGCATTTCTGGAAATCATACAGAATCCTTGGTATTCTGCATCCTGCCCGATTCTCACACTCCCCTAGTTCTAGGTTTCCCCTGGCTCAGACTACATAACCCCCACATAGACTGGACTCAGGGAAAGATCCTCACCTGGAGCCGGACCTGCCATGCCTCCTGTCTTGTTTCTGCCCCCGCCCCGGTAGTCCCACACCTCCAGCCCGACCCCCACCTCCAGACCTTGCCGGCGTCCCCTCCGAATACCATGACCTTGCCCCGGTTTTTGATAAGGAACAAGCCCTGTCCTTACCCCCGCACAGACCCTACGATTGTGCTATAGAACTTCTGAAAGATGCCCCCCTACCGACAGGGAGGCTCTATAACCTGTCCAAACCCGAACAAACAGCCATGGAAGAATACGTCAAAGAGTCCCTGGCCGCCGGCCTGATCCGCCCTTCCACATCTCCAGTCGGGGCAGGATCCTTCTTTGTTGGGAAAAAAGACGGCGGACTACGGCCCTGCGTGGACTACCGGGGGCTGAACAAGATCACCATCAGAAACAGGTACTCCCTTCCGTTAATTGATTCGGCATTCACTCCCCTTCATGGGGCCCAGATTTTCTCTAAACTCGATCTCCGTAATGCATATCATTTGGTTCGGATTCGGGAGGGGGATGAGTGGAAGACGGCATTTAACACCCCTCTGGGGCATTTTGAGTATTTGGTTATGCCATTTGGTTTGACCAATGCGCCTGCCGTCTTCCAACATCTCGTGAACGACGTCCTGCGGGATTTCCTGAACCGGTGCGTCTTTGTTTACCTCGACGACATCCTGATCTTCTCCCGCAGCTTGGAGGAGCACCGTCGACACGTAAGAGAGGTACTGGAGCGCCTTCTCGAAAATCGCCTTTTTGTTAAGGCGGAGAAGTGCGTGTTCCATGTGTCGACGGTGCCCTTTCTCGGTTACATCATAGCTGCGGGAGAGGTCAGGATGGACCCAGCTAAGATAGCGGCGGTGGAGGATTGGCCGGAGCCCGGGGACCGCAAACAGCTCCAGCGGTTCCTGGGCTTCGCCAATTTCTACCGCCGCTTCATTCAAAACTACAGCCAGATCGCAGCACCCCTGACAGCCCTCACTTCCGCGTCCTGTAAATTCTCCTGGTCCCCTGCCGCGCACCATGCCTTTGTTACCCTGAAATCTCGCTTCACCTCCGCTCCTATTCTCATTCAGCCAGACCCGCACAGACCGTTCATCGTCGAGGTCGACGCCTCGGACACCGGGGTGGGGGCGGTGTTGTCGCAGCGCACTGACGGAGATGGTAAACTTCACCCTTGTGCTTTCTATTCCCGCAAGCTCTCTCCTGCAGAAAGAAACTATGATGTAGGCAACCGGGAACTGCTGGCGGTGAAGCTGGCGCTGGAGGAGTGGAGACACTGGCTGGAGGGGGCTGAGCAGCCGTTCCTGGTGTGGACCGACCACAAAAACCTTCAGTATCTACAAACGGCAAAAAGACTGAATCCTAGGCAAGCCAGGTGGGCCCTATTCTTTGACCGCTTTCATTTTTCTCTGTCTTATCGCCCAGGGTCCCGCAATGGAAAACCGGACGCTCTTTCTCGAGTTAACTCAAAAGACAACTCCCCAGAGAAACCAGGAAATATTCTGTCCCCGCGCCACCTGGCTTGCCTCACATGGGATATAGAGACCACCGTCCGCCGAGCCCAACAGACACAGGTGTTCCCTGAGGTCGGTCCCCCAGGAACGCTGTTCGTCCCGGAGGCCGCCCGCCCAGACGTCCTCCGGTGGAGCCACTCCGGTCAGTTGTCATGCCACCCAGGGGTGACCCGGACGCTGGAGGTTCTTCGCCGGAGGTTTTGGTGGCCTTCCATGCTCAAGGATTGCCAAGAATACATCGCCGCCTGCTCCGTCTGTGCACAAAATAAAATCTCCACCCAACCCTCCCCAGGACTGCTTCACCCTCTCCCTATTCCTCGGCGACCTTGGTCCCATATTGCACTAGATTTTGTAACCGGCCTGCCCCCGTCCCGCGGCTTTACCACCATCCTCACCATCATTGATCGTTTCTCCAAATTTGGTCACTTTATCCCACTATCCAAACTCCCTTCCGCCCGAGAAACCGCAGATCTCCTCGTTTCTCACATTTTTCGAGCCCATGGTATTCCAATCGACATAGTATCCGATAGAGGTCCCCAGTTCACCTCTTTAGTCTGGCGTTCGTTCTGTTCTGCTCTCGGGGCCAAGGTCAGCCTTTCATCTGGTTTCCACCCTCAAAGTAATGGCCAGACGGAGCGGCTAAATCAGGAGATGGAGGCCACCCTCCGGTGTATGGCATCCAAGAACCCCAGCTCCTGGTGCTCACAGCTCCCCTGGGTGGAATATGCTCATAACACCCTCCCCAGCGCCTCCACTGGCCTGTCCCCCTTCCATTGTGCCTATGGATACCAACCGCCCCTCTTCCCGGATCAGGAGAGAGATATTGCCGTGACATCGGTGAGGGATCATCTCCGGCGGTGTGCCCGCACCTGGCGACAGGCTCGCGCCGCCCTCCTCCGGGCCTCCCGTCGTACCCAGAACCAGGCAAACCGACATCGGTCCGAGGCGCCGATCTACGCTCCCGGTCAGCGGGTCTGGTTGAGGTCCAAGGATCTGCCCCTCCGTGCTTCCCCTAAGAAACTATCCCCCCGATTCATCGGTCCATTCACTATTGACAAAATTATCAATCCCGTCGCCGTCCGCCTTCGCCTGCCCTCCTCGATGAGGATCCACCCCACTTTCCATGTGTCCCAAGTGAAACCGGTTCAGGAGAGCCCGCTGGCCCCTCCGTTCCGCCCCCCCCCGCCCCCCGGCTCCTGGATGGGGATCCCATTTTTACTGTGTCCCGCCTCCTGGACGTCCGCCGCCGGGGTAGGGGCCTTCAGTATCTTGTGGACTGGGAGGGCTATGGACCGGAGGAACGCTCTTGGGTCCCTAAATCCCGCATTCTGGACCCTTCCCTGATCCGGGACTTCCACCGAGCCCGTCCCAACCACCCCCGTCGGGCGCCGGGAGGCACCCCTTGAGGGGGGGTACTGTCACGACTCCCTCTTCTCCCTCTCCCACCTGGCTCCCCCAAGACCCTCTCCCTCCTCCTTGTTTTCTTTTCCTCCCTCGTTTCTCCCTCTTCCTCTCTCCCTCCCTCCTTCCCTTCCTCACTGTCTCCTCTGCAGGGCGTGAGACGGAGTACGGCCACCAGCTGCCTTTCATCAGCCTAATCAGTGTTCCCTGGAGTCCGGACAGCTGACAACCATATCACTAATCACCTACCTGGCAATAAAAGACCGGCTCTCACATCCATTCTCCGCCAGATTGTTGCATTAGACTCACGAGTCAGTGCTGTCTAGCCATTGTAAATTCTGTTGTGTTTTGAACTTCAAGCTAACGTGTTTTTCTCCTCTGCCTACCTCAGATCTGCTGTCTGGACTCCCCATACCTGCCTATTCCCCTCAGAACTGTTTGAACCTCGTTTCCCCTGAGCTCCCTCCTTGGTTTTCCTCAACACTCCTGCCTGGATCCCCCACTCCTGCCTGGATCCCCCACTCCTGCCTGGACCCCCACTCCTGCCCGGATCCCCCACTCCTGCCTGGACCCCCACTCCTGCCTGGAACTCGCCGCTCCTCTGAACCCATCTCCTCGTCCACCTCCATCCTTACAATAAAACCAGTTACTACTTCACTTTGCCTCAGTAGCGTGGTTCCCTGCTCGAGTCCAGACCTGCCTGGTGTGACAATCTCCTTTTAAACAAAGCAATTCCTGATGAGTATTTGAGCGATACAGATTCTCAGCTGATGAAAAAAGTTTTATCTGTAAACACCCTGAGCTGTACCAAACCACTGAATGAAACTCTTTAGTTACCGTACATACACTGTATGCATTGTGTTGCCATGGGAACCCAACGTGTACTTAGTTGATGATGAACAAATCGTATAAATATGTGAAAGTTTGGTCCCAATTTACTGCCAAGTCTTTTTACATGCTGGTACTACGGCTGGTAGAACAAGCATTAAAATATTTGATTATTCTACTGGTATTTATTACAGTGAATTTTCAATCAGTAACATTAATTCTACTTTGATTTGGCCACAGATTAAAGTGATTTCCTGCATTATGGGAAACTGTCAGACCCAAATGCATCATGTTTAAATATATATGAAATTGAAAGTGTAATAGTTTTATTGCGCAGCTGTGAGTTATCAATAATCAGCTGCAGTGATCAGTAAAATAAATATGCAAATTTAACAGTTTTTTTAATCAGCATTTCTGCCTTGCATCATTTCCAGTAACGGCTTTTTACCATCATAAATTTTTATATTCCTCGTAGCTCTCTATAACCTGTTGACTGAAGCAGCTGCACACAATCTGTTCATTTACTGCAAAAGAAGAGTCACATGATGCGTTAAACTCCTCCTTTTATGTGAACAGAGTTTGAAGCAGAAAGTCTGAGTAAAAAATGAAAGTTGAAAGCCTCGTTTGTGATACTGGATATTTCTGACTGTGGTTTTAGTTTTTGTCGAGTCGACTTACATAAAGAAAGCCTGGATATGTTGAACTGTCTTTGTAGTGCAGCCCTCAAGGATCAGGTAGTTACTGCATAGTGGGTTTGTTATGTTCATACAATTTTGTTAATGAAAGGTTTTCTTTCCAAAATGGTGACAAGTGTTGGATGTGTGTTTGTGCTAATCTGCCATTGTTGTCTCAGTGAGGCTGGATGGGATCACGACGAAGTCAACAGAGCTTTGGAGTGGGATTGGCAGATAAATATCATTAGCATAGTAATAGCAAGAGAAAACTAATGAGCAGGTGATCCAACAAAGGCTGTTTTGTGTTAAAGAACAGGTCCAAAAAGCATCAGTTCTTGTGGTGCACTAAAGAATATGAAGTAGTCTAATCTGTCCTCACCTCACATTTTTAATCAAACCAAAGCAGCGTTGTGTGAGGAGACAGCGAAAGATTTGGAAAGATTGGATTGGTCTGAGTGAAATGAATTCTTTTGTGGAAACCTGAGACTTTTGTTGTGTTTGGTTCAAACGATCAATCATCATTCTGTCACTAAGTATTACTCAAACTACAACAAGTGCTGGTTTGAATACATTTCAAGATAGATGGAATTTTGCATATCTATGGTGACCCTGAGAGGGGTCTGTGCTATGAGAGCTCTGAGATGATGCATGTAAATCAACAAAACACAAGCAAAGGGTTAGCTTTAGGGTACGGTTTGGAAATAATACGGATTTTTTTATTTGCTTGTGTTTTGTCGAGCTGCACATGTAATGAGCTGTCAGGGCCACTATAGTTGTCACTACTGTAGCATTCCAAAAACTGGGGTAATTTAGAAATTAGATAGATAGATAGATAGATAGATAGATAGATAGATAGATAGATAGATAGATAGATAGATAGATAGATAGATTAGGATGGATGGGTGGCAAGATTAAATCTATATACGTACACTACTGTTTAAAAGTTTGGCGTCACTTAGAAATGCCCTTATTTTCGAAATGACATTTGACATTGTTAATGTGGTAAATGATTATTCTAGCTGGAAACAACTGATTTTTAATGCATTATCTACATAGAGGTACAGAGGAACATTTCCAGCAACCATCACTCCTGTGTTCTAATGCTACACTGTGTTAGCTAATGGTGTTGAAAGGCTCATTGATGATTAGAAAACCCCTATGCAATTATGTTAGCACATAAATAAAAATGTGAGTTTACATGGAAAACATGGAATTGTGTGGGTGACCCCAAACTTTTGAACAGCAGTGTATGTCAAACATATCTTGTGTGTAATTTAGGTGGCAGTATAATACTGCTATTTTATTACTCCACCGAGGAACGTTTGTCCATCTGTTAGTCTGTTAGTCTGTGTGCAACATTGCTCAAAAACGGAAAAACAGATTTGGATGAAATTTTCAGGGAAGGTCATTAATGACACAAGGACCATGTGACTACATTTTGACAGTGATGCAGCTCATAGTCTGGATCCACGGGTTTGTTAATGATTTCCGTATCATTGCGAGATAGCGGCAAGGTGTCATTGTAACTATGACATCATGTGAACACTACATCAGCTGCCTGCTGACGATCACATGATTGTGATCCTACTACAAATCCACCGCTGCAGACTTATCGGGACTTACCCGTCGGAAATCATACAACGGCTGAGCAGCCTTAGCAAAGTACTGCGCTCTCTTTGTGCTTTTCTTGTGTTACCTGTATTGGAAGGAAAAATAAATGTGAAAGATGCAGAATTATTCCTTTAAATGAATGCATGTGTTGTAGTGTTCCAGTAGCATAGTTACTGTAATACTGCAAAGTCACAAAGATGATCTCTATTATGACAAACAAAAGTGCACAGTGCTTGTTTTTTTTAGTTTAAAGGTTGCAGAAAAAAATGCAGTGAAGCTTTCATCCACTTTATCCTATAGATTGTGTTTTCATCTCCATCATGCATTCAGTCTCTTTTTATATCTCTACGATCTGAAGACGTCTATATCATCATGTGGTCAGGCAGAAATCAGAGCTGACATGTCCTTCTGGGAAATGTAGTAAAAAGTATCGGAAAATGACTTCCATGATTGAATGAAAGCTGGAGAAAGCAAGTGAGAGCCTTCGAGAGAACATGAGGCTTTGTTGCTTCTTTGTTCTTAGTTTATATGTTTTTTGCTCTCTGGTTTTTAATTTAAGTAGTTTTTTGCCTTTTATATCTTATTTTGTACATTACATTTCTAAAGTTGTACTATTTCTTTTATCTCAGAAGTGTTTACTTAATGTCTGCTGTTGCACGAAGAGAGAGTACTGTAATTTCGATTCTGAGTATGCCATGTACATATTGAAGAATTGACAATAAAGCTGACTTTGACTTTGACAGCTGTGGGGAAAATTCAGAGCCCTGGACAGCAGCAATGACTCACCTGTGGATAGAAGAACACAGCTGTATCATGCAACATGCAGCAACCATTAACTTAATGATGGTCAACAGTGTAATACCAGCAAATAATGTAATGAATTTGGCCATTTTAAAAGCAGTAAAGCCAATAATGTAATAACTTGCCAATAATGTAAAATGTTAGTATGTTCTTGGTTGGTTATTACGTCAGTGGCCTATCATTAAAAAATCTTGGGAAAAAATCCTTTGAAAATGTAATAACTGCAGCCTGTACTAATACATAAACAGGACTGCATTTCTTAGAAATAAAAGATTTTGTTCACAGTTTTTGTGCGGTTTGCTCATCAAAAATAGGTATCGTGGATGGCACAGTTGTCATATTCATTCATCCAGGATATGTCCCATGGAGAGCTCACCCTCTTTAATTATGTTTGCAAGAGTCGATTTGAGAATCATTTGTTGTACAAAATCTTTATTTAGAATATTGTTTGTTTGATTAGATATCAAAATTCATAATTCCATGTCAGCATCTGTATTGGATGTTGCTTTGTCAAATTAATTTATCACATGTTCTTCCTCGGAAAACAGTTCATTAAAACTATTTCAAACATTTCTCAAGGAAAAGCGACTCAGTCCTCACTTAAAACTGTATTTAAATAACTGGACTGGTACTATAATGGCACAAAACTCCAAAAAACTGAAAAGTTTTATGCACATACTGAACTAAGGGAAAAACATCAACATAAAATTGACATCCCTTCTTCCAGAAAATGTTCATAACTTTGTACATTACTGAGAAGAATCCCGGCTTTCATCCACCAATTGTCCTTGCAAAATAACTGTTTTATTTATAAAGTAGACCACTGTTGGTCCAGCAGCCTTGTAGAGCTTTATAATACCAATTTAAGAGTCATTTTCTGTCAAGTTCAAGGCTCTCTGCAAGTGCTTCTTTTATTTATATGAGACGAAGTGCAATCCTATTTATGTATTGTTATGTTATTGGCTGCAATACGAATTTTCTAAATGCTAGGTCAATAACATTCAATGATATTATCA
Organism: Acanthochromis polyacanthus; assembly: GCF_021347895.1. Taxonomy (NCBI): domain Eukaryota; kingdom Metazoa; phylum Chordata; class Actinopteri; family Pomacentridae; genus Acanthochromis; species Acanthochromis polyacanthus. Next base: position 35,622,378 of record NC_067115.1, on the reverse strand, counting down.
CATATTAAATATTGCATAACATGTTGGTCGCTGACAGGTGTAGATACATGCAAAATCATAGAATCACTCTAAAAAAACCACTAAAATTCTTGATAAAATGTCATATGACCAACGTCATATTATGCCCGTAATGTCTTCAAGAAGTACAACTTATTGAGAATATTTAAAATTTCAAATTTCCTTGTTTGATGTAAAAGGTGCTATAAGGAGTCTCCCCACTCCCCATGTCTGACTTTCTCCAAAGAAGGGCTCACAGTGGTCTCAGGACCAGGTCTTCCTTTAGAGGGGACTGTGACGTCCCACACAGAAAAACAACCTTTGGACAAAATGCTCTGTCTGTGAAGGCCAGTAAGATCTGGAACAGTCTTCCTCTCTCCATAAGGGAGTGTCCCATGTCACCAACCTTCAAATCTCTCCTGAAACAGTGGCTGAAAGTGAACCAGTCTTGTGACCATTGACTTTTAACTTCTTTGTGCACTTTTTGTCATGTGCTTTTATTGTGACCTATTGTCTGATGTTTCACTGTTGTATTTTGTTTTTTACCTGCCTAGGGACTGCAGATGTAAATTAGCTTTGCTGCTAAATCTGACATATTTACATCTATTTCTCTCTAAATCAACATTCATTCATTTGCACTGTCCCTATCAAATGAATACATAACATAATAATCAACCAATAACGTAGTAACTTATTACATTATGGCCAAAATGTCATCACTTTATTGGTTCAAAAACTTCAGTGCATTATTGGCAAGTTATTATGTTTCTTACTTCATTACATTAAAATGGCCAAAAATACTACGTTATTGGTTGCTACACAGCATCTTAGCAAACAGACATGAAAGACATGTTCCAGACAAAAGGAAAATACACTGCAGTGTCACAGTCACACAGCTGTGTAGTGACATTATCCAGAGACAATTAAGAGATGAAAGGAAAACTAAATGCATTGCAAGAATGTTTCTAGAGTTACTGCTCTCTTTCTACAGTAAATGTAGAATCAGTACTTTGGCATCCAAAGCTGCACATTAACCTCCAGATCCTGAGTGGAAATTTGGGGGTTCTTGGATTTTTCTTTTTGCATCAAATGGACGGCTGTTGAGCTGAATTGCGCCGGGGCAGTGGGTCCTTGACAAATTCCCTCTGAATCTCTTTGTAGATGTTTTTTTTCTGACAGTGGAGTGATTTATTTCAAATAATTTGGAGGTCTTTTTAAGTCTCTTGCCAGAATCACAGGCATCCACAACCTTTTTCTCTGAAGGCATTAGAAAGCTCTTTATCTGATCTTGGCACGATGATACCACACACTTCAAAACCAAAAGAACACCAGACCTAAGACTTCACAGGTTTAAATAAGACTCCCCGAGGATGTTCGAATCAGTGGTACTTAATCTTGAACCACTGATTCTAATTTTACAGATTTGACCATGTGATCTGATCTATGCAGAAAATAACTATGCAGATGTTTTGTCATCATTTTTGTTAGTTATGGGACTTGTGTGTTTTATTGGTGAACTGACCCTTTAGAAATCACTTGGTGTGCTTTTTATCCAGGCAAATTTCTCCCAGAGAGAAATATGCTTGGCTATTCTTGTATTTGTACATCTCTATTGTAAAGATATGCTGCTATCATTAATGCTCTTCTTCAACAATAACATTTTTGCAGAAACTGACATCTTTCTTGTGGAGACTTTACAAAGACTGCAGAACCTGAAGACATGAAGCTGGACTGGTATGTGCTTTAGTGTGTTTTTGCTTTCAGGAGGTAATACTTTACTGGGGCTTTGCTGAATGGCCTCAATGCAGTGAAGGACGCATTCTATTCTCTGTTTTGTTGGTATTGCATCAGTGATGGAAGATGAACCTAAACCACTGCCATTGCTCCTGTAACACCTGACTTTTCTCTTCCATTTTGTTGTTCATCCAGGGCTATAAAAAATGCTGGGCCCAGATTACTGTATGACTCTGTTTGGGGGCAGCGTAAATCCCTGGGATTTTTACATTTGCTCATGCCCAACCCATTCAGTCTTTCCTACCACACACAGCTCTTGGGATTAAACGGATAGAGAAGGGGGCAGGGAATCCACCGGGAGCTGGCTCTTTCAGCTCTTGCTTTGAGGATGATGGTCAGCGGCCGTTATGTAAGCCAAGTGGATTTCAAATGCATAGTTGAGCCATTCTCCTCTGCGGTGCACGGTGCCTCTGTCTGTGTTCCACGAACTGGGCTGCCCACGCACACTATGCAACACATATGGAAACACTGGTGTACAGTAACCTATAGAGTCCCTGCCTCCCATGCAGAGCCTTTCACACGCTGAAGGACACTGATGCCTACAAACACTTTTTTATCATATATTTATGTTATTGTTTGCAGACAGAACCGGACAGCTCATGTGTTGAACTGCCACATATAGGACTTAGACAACGCAGAGGAGACAGGAACGTGTCTTGTCATATTCAGCGGTTGTTTTTAAGCTAATGATGAAATTAATGATGAAATCCCATTACTCAGGCAGGTTTGAAGCAGGGCTGTCACACTTTGGCAAAAATAGAAATATAGGACAAACCAAACAAAATCATTTAAAAGTCTGTGTGCTTTCCAGCTACTATCTGGTTTGGACAAAACCAAATATTGATATGCTCTGATGCCAGCTTATTATAGCCACACTGCTAAAAACTGATTAGGGATGTTATCTTGAAACAGCGGTAGTAAAAAAAAAAAAAAAAAAAAAAGACTAGCTAACTATCCCTTCTGCATCATGCTTCAAACACACACGCTTGATTGTACACTTCAGCAAAAACATGGACATTGCGATGCTATGGTTAGCATAAGGCTAAAGTATTGGTAACACGAACAGCCATTCATTGCCAGTTTGCATGGTAAATCTATGACCGTTGCCATGAACTATTACAGGTAAATAAAGTTAGTGGTTTACCTACCCAGAAGAAGAAAGACAAGCACAGAATATATTAGTTATTGCCTCTTTCTATGATGCTTTGGAAAACTGACCAAATGGCAACCTCTGGGACTGAATGATAAAATTAATGTGCAAATTCCAAAGGCTGTAGTTCCTCGAATGGCCACTAGAGGCTGGCTCCAAAAACATGTCAAGCCCCATAGACCTTCACATTGACATGCTCAACTTTACAGCTGAAATAAACACGTTTACAGAGGTTACAAGTAAAGGTTTGATGTCCACAGCTAATGTTCACTTTTCAAAACAACTCTATTAGGGTGAATTTTACATAGCTTCCCCATTCAGATTGTATTGAAGCGGAAAGTTATGCACAGTCAAGGGCTGTTTTTATGTTACCGTCATGATCAGACTCTCTTTTTGCTAAATCTGTTGCAATGCAGTCTAGGCAGTGAGTGCATATACTGGAATAACAACTTTTCCTGCATGATTTTTTGCCATTGATTCATGGTTTTCACCATATAATGGGAAATGCTCACTGAGGAGAGGAGGTACAGAATTCTAGTTTCTTTACGAGACCACTTAATATGGAATGACACTTAAAAAAATCCTGCCAACTGCAGCTTTAAAATTTTATAGACCAATAAGGATGTTGGCCAAAACTATGTACATGGCCAAAGTTTTAATAAACCTAAATTGTAATAACCTTGCATTTGTGAGCAAATTGAACACAGTTCTCGAGCAAATCTTCCATCAATATCAGATTTTATTTTGCATATGAACAATTCCTGATATCCATGCATACAGTATATTGAGCTCACAAGGTGGTAGATAGAAAGATAGAGAGAGCAAGAGAGAAAGATAGAGAGAGATCTTTCTTACTAAAATATATATTCCACCTAATGTAAGGGACAGTACTGTAGGGTATAATAAGACAGCAGCAACCCACATTGCTTCCACTCAATTAGTGTTACAGTGTCACAAATGAGATTATTAAAATTGGTTAACTTCACTTAGAAACTTGCAGTTATATTTTCAACCAAGTTTTGTATAAATCTTTTTTTTTATTGGCCTCATAAAACGTTGCTTCATTTAACTGTAACCTGATGATATACCTTATTATACACTGCTCAAAAAAAATTAAAGTAACACTTTGAAAACACATCATATTTCAATACGGGGAAAAAAAAACTGGATCTTAGCATTGATATGGACTGGATAATGTGTTAGGAATGAAAAGTGCCACATAGTTTGATGGGAATGAAGATTATCAACCCCCAGGAGGGCTAAATTCAAGACACCCCAAAATCAAAGTGAAAAACTGATGCGGCAGGCTGGTCCATCTTGCTGAAATTCCTTGGCAGCAACTCAAAATGGTATTCAGTAGTTTGTATGGCCTCCATGTGCTTGTATGCATGACTGACGATGCCGGGACAAGCTCTGAATGAGACGACAGATGGTGTCCTGGGGTATCTCCTCCCAGAACTGGACCAGGGCATCGCTGAGCTCCTGGACAGTCTGAGGAGCAACCTGATGGTGTCGGATGGAACAAAACATAATGTTCCAAAGGTGTTCTATTGGATTCAGGTCAGGTGAGCATGGGGGCCAGCTAATGGTATCAGTTCCTTCATCCTCCAGGAACTGCATGAGTTCTCTTACCACATAAGACTGGGCATTGTCGTACACCAAAAGGAATCCAGGACCACTGCACCAATGTAGGGTCTGACAATGGGTCCAAGGATTTCATCCTGATACCTAAAGGCAGTCAGAATGCCATTGTCCAGCCTGTAGAGGTCTGTGCGTCCCTCCATGGATATGCCTCCCCACACTATCACTGACCCACCACCAAACTGGTCATGCTGAACAATGTTACAGGCAGCATAACGTTCTCCACGGCTTCTCCAGACCCTTTCATGCCCGTCACATGCGCTCAGGGTGAACCTGCTCTCATCTGTGAAAAGCACAGGGCACCAGTGGTGGACTTGCAAATTCCTGTGTTCTATGGCAAATGCCAGCCGAGCTCCACGGTGCCGATCAGCGAGCTGTGCTCCACTAGAGGACGGTGGGCCCTCAGACCACTCTCATTACATCTCTTTCTGATTGTTTGATCAGAGACATTCACACCAGTGGTCTGCTGGAGGTCATTTTGTAGAGCTCTGGCAGTGCTCATCCTGTTCCTCCTTGCACAAAGGAACAGATACCTGTCCTGCTGATGGGTTAAGAACCTTCTACAGCCTTGTCAAGCTCTCCCAGACTAACTGCCTGTCTCCTGGAATCTCCTCCATGCGCTTGAGACTGTGCTGGGAGACACAGCAAACCTTCAGGCAATGGCACGCATTGATGTTTCATCCTGGAGGAGTTGGACTGTCTGTGGAACCTCTGTAGGGTCCAGGTATCACCTCATGCTACCAGAAGTGACACTTACCCTAGCCAAATGCAAAACTAGTGAAAAACAGTCTGAAAATATTGGGAAGGAAATAAATGTCAGTGGCCTTCACCTGTAAACTCATTCCTGTTTTGGGGGTTGTCTCATTGTTACCCCTCTAGTGCATCTGTTGTTAATTTTATGAACACCAAAGCAGCTGAAACTGACTAAAAAGCCCCTCAGTTACTTACTTGACCAGATCAGTATCCCACATGTTTCACTGATTTGATGCAATACTTAGATTAAAAAGTGTTCCTGTAATTTTTTGGAGCAGTGTATATCTACATGACATTTCATACAAAATAAATACTTATATAATGCATGATACATTTATATCATCACTGTAAACATGAAAACAAAACAGACCATATATTTACTGTACTACAGGTACTGCAGAGGCAAACAAAAGTGCTTGATAAAAGACAAGGATTATATGCACCTCTGTTCTTACTGTGATTGTTCAGAGGTCAGATAGCACCGTATGACAGTCTGGACAGCTCAAAGGACAGAAGCTGCTTTAGATTTATATTTGGTATTTTTCTTACTCAGCTTTTTTTTTGTTTTGTTTTTTTAAACTCTCACTAACAGTATATCCATCCATGTCTCTGGATCATGGTTCAGACAGAGTCCACCTTCACCTGGTTATTGTTGGTCATGAGCGGCGACGGCTTACTCTTCAGCCTCTCCCCGGCATCATTGGAGCTGTCCTGGAAAAAGATGCGAGCTGTACACACCGACACGACAATACGCTTGTACTCGCGTCGAAAGTTCTGGTTCAGCACACCGTACACGATGGCATTAAGGCAGCTGTTGAAATAGGCCATGAAGTAGCTGGACACAAATAGCCACTCGGGGATGAGGGGAACCACCACCTCTGGTCTGATCGCTACAGCCAGGCCGATGAAGTTGAGTGGCGCCCAGCAAACAGCGAAGAGCACGAACACCACGAACATGGTGATAAAGTTTCGGACGTCGTGCGGTGTCAGCTTGGGCCGATTGTCTGGCTTGACCCGCCTCCTCACCTGGATGACCAAGATCCAGATGCGCAGGTAGCAGTAGGTGACAATCATGATGGGCAAAATGAAGTGAAAGAAAACCACTGCGATCGTGTACGCTGAGCTGGCCGACTGTGCGAAGGTGCAGGAGTACACGCGTGGGTCGTACTGAAGCGAACCCACAAACAGGTTGGGCACGATGGCCACGACAGTCAGCGCCCAGATCAGCATCACATAACACACAGAGTTTTTGTCGCTGTACAGTTTATCGTATTTGAGGCTGTGGCAGATGTAACAGTATCGGTTGATGGCGATGCCGGTGATGTTGAAGATGGAGCCGATGACGCTGACGCCCATGAGGAAGCCGCTGATCTGGCAGTGGACGTAACCCAGGTTCCAGCCATTGTGGAAGATGGAAGTGAGGACCAAAGGGTACGGGTAGATGGCCACTACAAGGTCTGCCACCGCCAGGCTCACCACGAAGATGTTCCCTGCAGATAAAACAAACACCCACAGGAGAGACGGAGGAGAACGCATGAGTCACTGACAACAGCAGCAGAGCAGGCTGAGCATCCAAACAAAAAGAGACAAAGAGACTGAGTTATTTTATCCACTGACTGCCAATTTTTTTATGCAGAATCCTTTTAGAATTATCTGCCTGTAACGCGGCTTTGTTTATCTGAGCATATTTGCTTTTTCCCACCTTTCTGGGAGCCATTTGTTTCATTGTAGAGAAAGACAAACAACAGAGCAAATATCAACTTACAGACAACATGACACATTGAAAATATAACTGAAAAAATAATCTCTCATGTCACCCATGGATGAATGTTTGATGCTCGCTGCCATCTCTGCCCTACTTCAGTCAGAAACTCCGAATTTGGGCAGTGAAGTGGAGTTATGACTGCATTATTTCACTGTAATGGCTCAGTTATCACACTGAAGATGCACTGTGTGATGATCTACATCAAGGCTCACGGCATTTCATAGAGTACCAGCTAGGCGAGAGGACAATCCCTTTGAAAATCAAAAATCAGTGGAAAACATTTGGAAGTAATTTAAGAACGCAAAATTTGTAAATATGCTAAAAGATGCAAAAAAAAAACACCAACACAATTCTTTGGAGACTTCCGTTTGTTTCTGTTGCAGCTTCGTTAACATAAGCCGCAGGGAAAGGGCCTCAAGGCTGGATGTTGAGAGGAAATGCGTCTGCAAATCAAAAATTTGAATTGTTTGTGTGAATGTGTGTAAATGCACAAACACACTCTCTAGTTTCCCCTGATGATTTGGCGCATGTGAACTTCAACTCACATTCAACTGTCACCTTTTGATGTCGGTGAATAATGAACGGGAGGGAGGTCCCCGTCTCTAAATAATGCATGCTTCTAATTGTCAGCAAGGACGCCACAATGTGCGTGGCAGGCAAACATGATCTACAGGCTGGGCAGCAATCAGGAGCACACAAGTGGATTCTTTGTCCCCGGTGGAGAACACACACACTTATGCACAAGGAGAGGCGGCAGAGAGCGACTGTGATCCTCAGCCTCTTCCAAGTGAAATACATGAGGTGCACTCAAAAGACTCAAAAGAGCAAATATCCAATAATGTGTGTGCATTGGACACGTACTGTAGCTTCCTTTAATTGCATACACTTGTGTATTTTAGCTTTATTTACCGTTGAGCAGCCTGTCATGGTGATGTCAGAGGATCCCGCCATCTAGCCACGCAGCATTTTCACAGCTGTCACTTCTTTATCAGTGGAGCGTGTACAGTAGTAAGCACCATATTACAGAGCCTAATGACAAGCCCGGATTCAGCTTTGCAGATGTGACAACACCCTGTCACAGTTGATAAAATGCGTTTACTGCATGTCAGATGGTAAGTGAGCGCATCATATATCTCTACAATCACCCCGGCGCAAGAGGCAATTTCATTTTCGCACTGACGTTTGGGCGGTTGGTATCAGACGCACTCCCCCAACCTGCAGACAGACCTGTCAGTCTCACCTGGGCATTAGAAGCACACTGCTGATCAGCTCAGCGGCCTGTTATCTGCAATGGAACATGCCAACCATTCTGCTGCCAGGGATCACATGCAGCTATTAATTACGTTTTGTCCTTTTATATCTGTCATTCAGCTGCCCTCTATAGGGAATTAGGTGCACCTGCTGTTGTCACAAGACCTCCTGGCTGCTAGAGAGCTTGGCTGTATGTGAATGTGTGTGTGTGTGTGTGTGTGTGTGTGTGTGTGTGTGTGTGTGTGTGTGTGTGTGTGTGTGTGTGTGTGTGTGTGTGTGTGTGTGTGTGTGCAGTCTTGTACATCTATTGTTGTAAGGATTTTTCCATGCTTCTCATATGCTTGTGCAACATGTGTGGTAAAGCACAAGGAAAACCCCATCAAAATCCTGCTGTATTGTACCACAGTGGTCAAAATCTCCACCGGACACCTTTAAGACTTTTGATTTTTAGGTTAGAATTAGGCTTAGCTCAAGTACTCTCAGTAGTGTCGGTAATTAAGTGGATTTGGACGTATCAGCTCAGTTGCTTAACTGTTTGTCGACATGTTTGTAAGACACATAAGCCTCGTCGATGTTGTGTTTAGAGCTTGTCAATAATTGCTGCTTCAACTGTCACAACAGGAATTGGTGATCGGTTTATTGCTAGGTACACCTCGCTAACACTCATACATTCTAATAAATCCTCCCTTCATGAAGGTTATAAGGGTCAGTTGTGGTTGTCTGAGATGTGTGGATTAAACCACAGTTTGGAGGCTATAGTTTATGGTGCGTTTCTATTATTTTTGTCTATGCCAATGATGGTAACCTAACAAATAACATGCACGCAACACAATACAGTCTGACAGCAGTTCATGTATATGGATTATGCAAAATTAAAACCGCTTTTTTTTATGCTAAAACAATATAAAATTTATGCAACCAACACAGCTGCTCTTCCTCTAGTAGTCACAATTAGTGTTCACCCTGTCTTTAGCTCTGTGTTGGTCTCCAGTGATACCTCAGGAAAATAGCTCTTTAGCAGCTAAATGCTCCACTGTGTTCACTGTGTCTACCGGCACCACATAGGTAGTGTGGGTTTATGAACATTCCTGTTATAACTGGAAACAAGGCTGATATGAGTGGTGACAGTGAATCATAACAGTGAAGTGGTAGAGCATAGATGTTACGCCCTCTCCCTCAGATGCCAGGTAGTGACAGGCCCTCTTCCCTTCCACCCTCCTCTTTCCGTCTTTCCTCTCCCTTAGGTGGACGTGACTGTGGTGTGTGGCACGGCCAGGTGCTTCCAATGATTACCAGCGGAACTGGCGTGACAGCAGGTGGGACTGATCTCCACAATCCCCCTCTCTTTCCATAAGGAAAGGAGATGCCACCACTCTTTGTCGGACCGTTGAACTGCATGTTCAGTATTTCTGTCTGACCCTTATGTCCTGTTGTGTATTCAAGTTACGAGTCCACCTGATCCGTTTTTCCCACATGTAAACATGCTGCATCTGAAAATCGCTCACTTGGTGGCCGGTCACTAGCGGGACACTAAACGGTCACATGACATCGCTTTCAGCTTGAGTTCGACAGACGCGTTGGACTAACATGGCGGCTCGGTTGCAAAAGTTCTCTTTTATTGTGAAAACATTCAAGCGAGAAGTATTTCTAGAACCATTTGAGGCAAGAAATAAGCTGTACAGTTGCTGAATCTGTCCTCGTTTTAGTTCGACGGCTACACTACCAAGCAAAAGTTTGGAGTCGCCCGTAATTTTTCTGTGATTGGTTCATATTACCTAAATTATGAGCGCAAATTAGCCATGTTTCATTTCTAATCACAGTAGAACTATAGATAAGAACACTGATAACAAAATTGAAGAATCTAGCATATAATACTGTTAATAAACTATCTAAATCTGTGACTCATCAAAATAGCCTCTTTTAGCTTTGATAACTGCTTGACAAATTCGAGGCATTCTTGCAATCAGTGACATGAGATAATCACTTGAAATTTCCTCCCATGCTTCTGCCAACAGCTCATATAGGTTCGCAGCACTTGTGAGTTGCTTGTTCTTGACGTTTCTGTCCAGTTCATCCCATGCAAGTTCAATGGGGTTAAGGTCAGGGGATTGAGCTGGCCAATTCATAATCCTGAGCTTCCCCTCCTCGTCTTTCTTGGCCAGATACCTCTGACACAGTTTGGAGGTGTGCTTTGGATCGTTGTCTTGTTGTAATGTGAATGGCTGTCCCACTAAACGCAGCCCAGAGGGAATGGCATGCCTCTGTAAGATATCCATGCTGATTTAGAATTCCTGTGACTTTGTGCAGATCACCAGTCTGACCCCCTGCAAAACAGCCCCAGACCATCACGCTACCTCCACCATGCTTTACTGTGGGAACAACACACGCAGGAGTCAAGCGTTCTCCAACCCTACATCGAACGTACTTGCGCCGTTTTGATCCAAACATTTCAAACTTTGACTGGTCTGTAAACAGAACTGTTTTCCATTCTTCTACAGTCCAGTTTCTATGTTCTTTAGCCCACTGAAGTCTCTTCTTTATGTACTGCTTTCTTAGCAGTGGTTTCCTGGCAGCTACCCTGCCTTTCAGACCAGATTCCCGCAGTCTACGCCGCACAGTATCCGCTGACACATTATTGCTCCTGGTTGAGTTTAGCTGAGTTCTTATTTCTGGGGCTGTCTTTTGTGTATTTCGAAGACTGGTGACCCTGATGAACTTCTCTTCAATGAACCAGAATGAAATCTGTCTTCATGTGAACCTGTTTCTCTTCATATGTTTTTGCAACTCCACTTCGTGAGACTTTAACTTTCTGAGCAATTTGTCTTGTAGAATAGCCTTCTTTTTTACAACCTGAATTTCAATCCTTTTTTCTTTGCTTAACACAGATTTTCTGGCATTTTTGTGCTACTTCAGATTTAGATAATTTTCAAATTAGCTAAAGACATTCTTCTTTCCAGAAATTGTCAGTCTTTAATATCAACTCAAAAAGGTAACACAAAATATTTGTGAACAGAGTAAAGAACTGTGAATCAAGGTGTGAAAAACATTCTATTGGGACGGCATAGTTATTACAGGGGACATGCAACCCTTTGTAAAGATATTTTAAGTGTTTTAACCAAACAAAAGATGTTCTAGTAATGCTTTCATCAATAAATGCTTAGAAATATCCCTACTTGAGTGCCATACTTGATTAAATTGTGTTCATAGCATACTGATGAATGTTCTTGCAATGATTAGAAATAACAAATTGCTAAAGTTAGCTCTTAATTGGGCTATTTTGACAAAAATACGGGAAAATTAGGGGCGAGTCCAAACTTTTGTCTGGTAGTGTAGTTCAGATGTTTGACGAAAATTTTGCGATGCATCAGACCTCTGCACGTCGCATCGAATTTGCATAACGTAGAAGTCGAAGTGATTTTATGCAAATGAGCTCCAGGGAGAGGCACCGCAACAGAACCAGCATGCAATGCAGTGTGTTTCACATCGACAATGAATGGGATGTGGGAAATTGATGGATCAGGTGGGCGCGTAAAATAATTCCGATCTCCTGTGTTACAGTTCTGGACACTCAGGTGCTTGTCTCCACCTGCCTGGATCTTCTGCCTCGTTCCCTCGTCAGTCTACACCGTCCTGGATTCCACAGACTGCACTCCGCCATTCACAGCCACAATGGAGATGCCACCCACTGCTGTGCAACATACCACCTCTGTCCACTGTCCTCCTGCCTGTCTTCCCTCCTCAGGCTCGTCGTCAGCTAAGTTTTTCATTTCTCCCTGTTGGAGCCAGTCAGTTTAGTTATTTCAGGGTTTTCAGAACTATTTTCAGGATTCCTTTGTGCTCAAGTTTTAGCATCAGTTGTAACATTGAGCCTTTGAACCCATAGGGGTCTCTAGTGAGTCGAGTCGTGTTTACATCAATCCCCCCTCTATTCAACTGTGGAAGTTTCTAAAATCTTATTATTATTTTAGAGAGATTGAGGCACTGTATTGGTGGTTTACAACAAAATGGGGAAGAGTGATTAACATTTTGGGTATTCAGTGCAGAATGAAATAGACTTGGTCAAGGGAGTGGTCTGCCCAGGCCCAAGTGCAAAGGACCCTCCTGATTACTCTGTGTGTGTGTGTGTGTGTGTGTGTGTGTGTGTGTGTGTGTGTGTGTGTGTGTGTGTGTGTGTGTGTGTGTGTGTGTGTATATATATATATATATATATATTACAGGCAGAATTAGAATTTTGATTTCACCTAGGCTAGATTGAAATTTGAAGGGTTTTGAATATGATGTGCTCTGTTAATGTAATTATTTTTCCCTAAGGTTATGTACCTTGAAATTTGGTTTTAGATACAAGGTAAAAAATTGACTTTAGAAGTAATGTCAACTTTTGTCCTCAACACTTGAATTGTGTTGTCAAAGCAGTTTCTGGGTTGTTTTTTTCATATACTGTATACCAAAATACCAAAACAGGGTTAGGGTTGGGGTTAGGGTCATTCTTTCTAATATACAGGCTATTGATATATCAAGATTGAAATCCGTACAACAACCATGGTAGGATTTTGATTTCGCCTAGGTGAAATCAAAATTCTAATTCTGCCTAGACGGATTCTAAATCTGCCTGGATTCTAATTTGGCCTGTGACATATACATATATATATATATATATATATATATGTATATGTACACATACACACACACTATAGTGAACTCTTGTTTCTGTTCTCTTTTTTAAAATCCTTTTTTCACTGTCCTGAAAAATCCAAAAAAAAGAAAGTTTAAAAAAAAATGAATGAGAATAAGGTGCAGTCAGACCATTCTGCAGTGCTGTGGAGATATTTCTAGCTATGTGAGGCTATCTTCTAATCAGCCACAGTGTTGGTACAGTATCTAGTTGCTCAGTCAATATGGTGACAATGGACAAATAACTGATCCCACAAGATAAACATTAAATGTTCTGGTCGAGGTGTGACTGTTGGCACAGCTCAGTATTAGATTAAGACTCCGGTGAATAGATGTGAGTGCATGGTGTCCTAATGGACAAAAACGAGAGAGCATGGATGTGTGTGAGTGTGTGTGTGTGTGCGCTGTAAGGGAAGCTGCTTTTGTACTGCCAAATGAAAACATGCGTCCACCTTCAGAGAAGGTGTAGAAACAGCATGCAAACACTCAACTTCAGGGAATTTCCCGTCTCTTTCTTTACTGTAAAAACCCCATTACGGGATTTTAAACTCAAGTCACTCAGTATTAACAGGCCTGACCTTGACAAGGTGAAATGCCTACAGGCAGCTGGCTCTTTTGGCGGCTGGACTCTCTCACTCACTGTCTCTGTCAGTGTGACTAGTCCTGTGATTGACGCATCGCTCTGAGTTTTCATTTGGCTTGAGGAGAGATATGGTCCGGTGCTGTGTCTCTTTTCCATTTCTGCAATCCCACACTTTCAACCAATTTCTGTTAGGATTTAGATACAAGTGAAGCCCATCTGAACATTTTTTTGCCACTGTAGCTCGCAATGAATTTTGACACAGCCTGGTAAGCTGAAATATACAGTTCATTTAATGTCAGATTGACTTTTTCCACATTTTATGGTGTTGCAGCATAATCTTAAAATGGAATACGATGATTTATTTTTTTCCACTTCATGACAAGCGCAAAAAATGCTCTTAGAACTGTTTTGGAGACATATTGAAAATGAAATATGGGCATCACATCCAAATTACTTTTCAACAATCAAAGTCGACGTTAATTTGGGCGGTAATGACAACGACGGCCGGGAACATCTGAAGTCGGACTTTCCGTCATTTTTCAGTGGTTTGCCCAGTTCAGTCAAGCTGTATGTGAAGCATCTGTGAGCAGCTATACTGAGGTCTTTTAACAGATTTTCTAAAGGGATTCAGGACCTGACTTTTACTGGGTCATACAAGGGCAGCCACTTTCTTGTCCTGAAGCTACTGCAATGATCAAATCTGCGATTTGATATGGGGTTTAGTGTAGGTGCAGAGAGACTACTTTATTCTTGTGCGTCTTGTTTCTCTTGTTTGTTCATTAGCTGCTTTTAACCGTCTAATCATTTCAGGTCTGCCTCTTGGCTCCTCTCCATTCACAAATCTCACCTCTTCTTTGAAGTCCAATCATCCATCCTCGTTTACATTACCCAATCAAACAGGCTTGAAACTTTCCACTCATTATCTCCATGTACTAATCAGCGTGTATGTTGTTTACTCCAATCATCTCCTCTGGCAGTACGCTGTCTCCCATCTCATAATGGTGACCTCCCCCACAGACACCAACATACAGGAAACACCGGCCAAGTCAGCGGGCCGACCAATTACAAGGATATTCTCCATAATTGGGCTTTAACCCTGAATTAGGTCTAAGCCAAGAACTGATCTACGTTTAATCAGTGGAACTTTGAATTCATAAACATAGTCTCTGCTAAAAGAGCTGGCTGTATATCTTTTGTGTGGGAACACAAACTGTCACCATAACATAAGGCTCCACATTTGGCTGCATTTATTTTTTCTCATATCTAACATGTTTGCCGTTCTTCTGCAGTGGAAAAAAAAATGCACCCACAGCATGAGACTGCCACCTTCATGCTTCAAAGAAGTGCGGTGTTAGACAAGTGGTAAGCTGTCTGTTTCCTGCAGACTGCTTTGCATTGCAGCTGGAAAAAAATACCTTTTTCATTGTAATAGCAGACCGCTGTTTCGCTCTGAGAGTCCTGCTGTGTTTTCCAGCAGCAACATCTTTCGGTTCTCTGACAAGCTGCCCTGTAACTGTCTGTCTGATTGCTGTCATTCAAAATGTGATATCTCAGCAAGCTGTAGTTCTGTCAGTGAACACTTTTCTGACAGAGGTCCTAATCGCCCAGTTGGAATATATAAGATAGGATATATACGATACGATATATAGATACACTTGAAAATGTCTATTATAAGCCCAGTTTAAATAAACAGTCAAGCTCCACAGACTCTTTCTTCATAAGCATTTGTTTGAGGTCCAGACTTCTCCCAAAGTTGTATAAAATGTGTTTTTTAAGTACTTTAGTACTTTTTTTCTGGCAAAAATATCCTTTAACGATGCCAACCGACATTACAGGCAATCTGTGCAGACAACTGGCTACCAACTGTAGACAGACTCTTACACTGGCGAATTAATTCATTATTAATTTGATGCCGCCTTCTTTTAAAAGGTATGTGAAGCAAACTTTCTGATATAAACTACATATTCCATTTCCAAACATGGAAATAACGTATCAAAACCAAAGTTAATTTGATTTTTGTAGTCAAATCCCACTTTGTGTGAAGCAGGCAGGTAAAAATGTTGCTCATATGTGAGTCTCCAAGCAAAAAAAAAAAACAACAAAAAAAACAAAGATATCAGTGACACAGTCCATAGTGGTGGGTGGTTGTGGTTGTGAGTCATCTCATGGCTTGGTAGCCACCTGAAGGGCCAAAAAGGAAAGTGACGAATGGTGAGGCAAGACGAGAATAACCATTGGTCCAACAATAACACGGTGGAAGGCGGGCTTCTTCTTCATTCAGCCGGTGAAATACTGTAACCTCTAATACAGCCTTCTTGACCTTCTCCTTCCTAAAGAACCCCATCCTGCATCCAGGAAGTTATCAAAACGCAGCTATTTTTCCAGGATAGCCAAGCATTACACATTCAATAAGAAGACCATCTAGTTCTACTCTGAGCGAACAGGATGTAGAATTTGTCATGCATTGACAATTTTAAAAACAGGCTCAATAGCATGTTTTTCTCTGACTCACTGGCTGTTATTGACTCTTAAGTAAAAATGTCCATTTTTGGTGGATTTTTTTTTTTTTAAAATCTCCCTCTGGCCTGACGCTGTGGCCAACGAGATTCCAAGTTTTTCCATTTTAGTCTTGCTTACAGCCATTTCTGCAAAAGTGAGCTACTGACAGTCGGTATTCCGTCACCGCTCCACATTAAAGCCCAGCAGAATTTAATGCACCAGAATCCTGTGTTTATTACTCATGGCCACAGAGGCCACAGTTCAGCAAAACATATATTGTTTTGCTTAAAATGATTTCTGAAATTATGTGGGTGTTTTGCTTCATAAAGACTTTGAGCAGTTGGTATACACACGGCACCATCCGCTACACCACTGTAAGACTCGGAGGCTTCACGTAAGGTACAATGTGCATGTGCTGAAGGTCAGCAGCAGGTGGAGCCAGTCTGAATACGTTAGCCTTGACACATTGCGCCCTTGTGTCCCGACTGCACTATTGAACTAGGCATTTCATTACTCACGGTCAGAAGTCAAGTCTAACTGCATACCTTGTCAGAGGAAGTTATTGAGATCAGAGTGAATATGCAGAAAAAGCATGAAAAGGCGCTTTAGTCTGCCGCCCTTGGCAAGAGATACTGCAGAAGGTTCGTTTTAATGTATGTTAATGTGTGAAAAACCACCCCTGGAGTGTGAATACATTTCAATATGACAAGATTATGCTAATTCCGATAAAAATGACACTACATGTAGAGTTGAAAAGGATACATCATAGGGGTTTCAATTAGAGAGGACTATTTTCATGACACTGCAAAGTTTGGCGAAGGGATTTTTCTGACCAAAAGCAGGATTAAGAGACGGCAGGTCCGAGCACATACGACAGCACAAGGTGATAGGTTTGCCCACTCTAACTGAAGAACGCCTTTAGCTGCAGTTCATTCAGCTGCTGCTTGAGTGTTGACCAGATCAAAGAGATCAGAACACATCAGTCCAGTTCTAAAGTCTTTAGAGTGGCTCCCAGTCAGTCATAGAATAGATTTTAAAGTTCTGCTGCTGGTCTATTCAATTCAATTCAATTCAATTCAATTCAATTTATATAGCGCCAATTACAGGTCAAATTGTCTCAAGACGCTTTACAGAACTCTATAAGTCACTGAATGATTTAAGTCCAGATTACATTAATGACATGTTAATGGAATATAACATCAGTAACTCTGAGATCTACAGACTCAGGTCAGATAGTCGAGCCCAGAGTTCAAACCAAAAAGGTGAAGAATCATTTAGCTGTTATTTTGCAACCAAACGCAACAAGCTACCAAGGGAACTGAGGTCAGCACCAAACATCTATATTTTAAAAATCCAGGAGGAAAACTTTTCATGTGCTCATGGGTGAGCTCTTTTAAATCACTGAAATTTTCTTTCATCTGCACTGTTTGTTCTAGTAATAAGTTCAGTGCAAATTATTCTTTTATGTTCCATTCATATTTATTTTTCTGTACTTTGTTTTCATTGTATCCATAATCAGGTTTTATTTTATTTTATTTTAGATTAATTTGTATGTTTTGATTCTAGGGATTTTTTTGTTTCTATGTAAAGCACATTGAGCTGCTCCTGTGTATGAAATGAGCTATACAAATAAAAATGTCTTGCCTTGCTTTTAGAGCCACAACAAAAGTATCCTTGCAAGACACTGGAGCTTTTTGTAAAGCTATATCTATATCTATCTATATCTATCTATCTATCTATCTATCTATCTATCTATCTATCTATATATATATATATATATATATATATATATATATATATATATACACGCTGATCTGCCACAATAGTATGACCACTGACAGACAGGTGAAGTGAATAACATCGATCATCTTGTTATAAAGCGACGTTCTGCTTGGAAACCTTGAGTCCTGACATTCATGTGGTGGATGTTTGACATGTACCATCCACCTAAACACTGCAGGTTAAGCAACCCTGCAACGCCTCACCCGCCATGGAAACAGCAGTCCTTGATGCCAGTCGCTACCCTCAGCAGGACAACGCACCCCGACACCCTGCAAAAATTGCTGAGGAGTGGCCCAGGGAACAGAGCTAAGCTGTTCACACTCCCCAGATCCAAATCTAATTGAGCATCTGTACAATGTACCAGGATAAGCCTGGTCTAGGTAGGCCCCACCCTACAACCCACAGGACCCACAGAATTCATCGCCAGCACCCCGATGCCACAGGACATCCCCAGCGGTCCTGTGTCCATGTCCCACTGGGTCAGAGGAGTTCTAACTGCATGAGGGAGACCAACACAATATCAGGCAGGTGGTCATAATGTTATGCCTGACTGGTGTCTTCCCACTCTGAGAATTGCATTGATCCTATAATGCACCATTATAAACGACACTGCAGTGAAAATGGAATGAGAGAAAGAATGCGACCAACTGAGACGGTAATCAAACCTATCTGACTTTAATTCCACTTTGCTGGAACACCTTTCTGAGCACAAATGCCGACACACATGGATACACATTCGCTGACCTTGCCACCATGATCCATTACTTTGTGTTGGTCATCACTCCATTAAAACAGAGACATCAAAGTATCGCACCTTTTCTTTCTTGGTAGGTAAAAATTCTCCCTGTCATTTCCTTTCATCATTACTGAGCTACTGCTTGCTCATGCATGATGCAGGGATCAGTGACTGTGCTAATAAGAAAGTCCTGAATAAAGATGAGCGCTTGATGAATAAGAGGATGTAATGTCTTTTTTTTGTGGAGTTTTGGCGGCCATTTAGCGAGGTCTCCTGGAATTCATTTGGAATATCTCCTATCTGCCACTATGACAGGGGGAAAAAGGGAATTGGATTATCACGGTAGTCTGTCCTGGCAGAAGTAGAAGTAGAGCTCCCGGGTGTGCACACAGAAATGTGACAAAATGCACACTGATGCTCGAAGTTTAATTGAACTACACTGATAATAGCCCAGAGAGAAACAGAGAGAGAGAGAGAGAGAGAGAGAGAGAGAGAGAGATGGAGGCAGCCCTATAAAGAAGCAGAGTGATTATATTCCTGGGTCACTATTGGATTTGCGGATATTGTGTTTATGAATGAAGCCAGCGACAGGCGTGGATGATGAGACTCTCGGCAGGTTTAATCTCCTCACTTCTTTAACAGAAGCTATTTCAAGAGCAGGATGGGTACAAAAACACACTCCATATAGTACATTAATAATGAAAGATGCAAGAGGAATACTGTCAATAGTTTTCCTTTTTTACTGTGTGAGGAATACGTTTTTGGCTGCCGCAAGAATATCATAAAACGAAGCACTTCTGCTTGACGTGGGTTTAGGTAGAAGTGGTTTGTTCCTACCTCGGCGTGGAAAAGCAAAGAAAGGATTTACAAACTGACCTCCAGTGCCCTCTCTGCTAGACAAGTACCGCCCAGAAATAGCAGAGTGGAAAGCAGCATTATGCACTGCCAACATGATTTTTGTTTGCATCCAGCAGCAGGCCTCTTTTTAACAAGCAGCTGCACCCAAGTAGCCTGAAGAATTTTTTTTTGAATGTCAGAATAAAGTGTTAATCACTGCGTTTAACACCGACACACAAGCAGGGTCAAGTTAAATATCTTCTCACTGACCATGGCAACAAAATTCTTCTTTTCGTGGGCTGTGTTTTAATTCAAGCTTACATCCTGACTCGTGACATCCAAGAATGTTTAGCTGTGTATGCTTCCGTGCAATTATCTTATCAAACTGAGAAAGTTTTCCCATTGGGCAGGAGATTCCTTCGAGATACTCACAAGTTAGCACACAATGTTCTCTGTCTTAGACAAAACTGAAACAACAGAGCTTTTTATTTCTCCAATAAGAGGAATTTTGTTGCAGCTACACAATTCAGAGTTTTGGTAAGCATTGTGTCTTTATTTAGGGGGAAGAGTTATGAACTCATGTGTTCAGATGTCCTGTGGGTTTTAGCATTGTGATGCAACCCGGGTGAGACTGAGGTTTAACACCAAACTGTCCAGCCTTCAAAACACCTCGAAATCCCTTAACTAAGCAGTTTCAATCTCAAATTGCTGGACCTCTTTCTTACAGCCACCACTGCAATGTTGAGGATCATGTGTTGTGAAAATACCTGTCCGCCACACTTACTCTCTCTGTTCAGGGAGCAGAGATGACAAAACACCACGGGTGGTGTCACACTGGATGTCAGCCAGACCCCCACAGCTGGTGGCCTGACACAGCCTGACAGGTCCAGTCACGTCTTCCATAAAGCCCCCTAGACAAGTTGTCCAATGTCATGTTGTCAATCTGATAACACCGTCTTCATGTATCATGGACTAGTGGCAAAACAGGAGCTAAAAACATTTAACCGTTTTCGACCTGCTATGAAAATGAACTGTTATTTGCAGCTCTGATATCTGCATTCAACAACAAACTGTCCTGGGTGTAGTAGCTTTCATCTTTCTACTACACTGATCTCAGTGAACATCAGGTCATGGTGTGCAGGATACTGTACTTCAGATCCCCCGGGGAGCTGTGGGTTGGGTGCACCATGTGGCCACAGCTCTTGTAGCTGCTGGTGCTGCTAAGATTTACAGTATCGCAGCTGCTCCCCAGTGAGCCACATTCAGCAGTGCAGCGACAGCATCACATTTGTATGAGGTTCCCTTATCAAACCTTTCACTGGCGTTCTCTGCTTAATTAGTCTCTTTTGACTCTCTCTGTGAAGCCACAAGCATGGGCAAAGCAAAAAAATAATAATTTAAAATTACTGCATAGAGAAATGTGTGGTACCTCAATGACGCTGTTGCAAACAAACACGGAGGACTGGCTTAAATATTCCAAAGTCAACATCAAATTCTGAAGATGTGCAAGCTTGTTCACAACTGTTTAAAATATATATATATATATATATATATATATATATATATATATATATATGTGTGTGTGACACTAAACCATCTTGGAAGTAATATGAGGTTGCATTTTGGATTCAACAAGACAGATGGAAATATCAATGATAGAGATAAGGGGGCGCTGGAACTATTTTGTGAGGTCTGTGAAATGACTGTGAAGGCCACACGTGTTCTTCACAAGTCAATAAAGATCACCATCTCCTATGCTTGCAGTAGGAATTTGAAATGAAGAGCCACTGTGGCTCACTCATAAGAATAACAATGAGCCACAAAAAGCCACAAATTTCTATGTCAGTGATAGCGGAAAAAATGGAGTCTTGCATTCTGGTTTGCTTCATGCTGCAATTAAAGTATTTAAAAACACATATGTGAATGTTCGTGATGGGGTTGGGGGTTGGGTGGGGGGGGGGGGTCGTCAACCCCCCCCCCCCCCCCCCCCCCACAACGTGAAATGTTTAAGTCTAAGTCCTGAATATAAATATCATCACAAAGTGTGAGTCTATATCATTTTGCTAAACTTTCAGATCCAAATTTAATGTTCTTTTCGTAAAAACAGGCAATCAGGGGTGAAGACACATTCCCATGTACATATGCATTTGGCCATTTAAAAACTTGTACCTGAAACAAGTTCATGATCAAAACTTTTGACCCATAAAAATATTAATTTCATGTCCAATTTACCTTCTTTTCCTCCTATGTCCAATTCTTCAACCCTCACTATGTACCATATCTCACAACTGTAGCATAAACTCAACAAAAACTTCCTCTTTCTCGCTTTTCCTGATCGCAAATGACTCGCCTTGTAGCACACCGTTCAGAGATTTCACGCAGTAAAAATAGCATGCTTTTCTGTGATTGGCCGAGAGCGGGTCATGATTCGAGTGGCTTTGACCATTTTCGACGCCTGCCAAGAGAAAAAGTTTCTTTTTCTTATATTATCGCTCGGGCGTTTCCAAGAAAAAGTAAGTCGAACCCTTTTTTGTTGCTTTTTACAAGAAAAATGGAGCGCCACTGTGGCTCACACGGTTCAGAATGACTGCGCCATCCAGCAAAACGATGCGCCAATAGCACTGTGGCGATTGGCTAGCGCAAGCCTAGATCTCAGAGAAAAGCTTAAACTCTTCCACTGAAAATGAAAAACATCACTGTTTTACACATACAAACACACGTCACTGACAGCGAGGCCCTGACCCTCCCTCAGGAGCAACTTTGGGTTCAGTGCACATCTGAGTTACAACAGAGACTTAATCAGTTCAATAAGAAAACTGCTTGATAGATAGTTTCATTTCAATGCAACAGATGCAAACAGCAATGAAGAACATAATGAAAAGTTCAGTTACACGAAGAAACTACAGGCCATTCCCCCTCCATGGCTCACAAACAGCCTTGACAATAATAGTGAAGCCCAAAGACTTCACTTTTATGTGTTTTTCATTGCTAAATAATTGCAAAATAATTACCTGTGGACCTTCAAAAGTAGGCAATAACAGGGTGATTATATTCTCTGAGGTTAGTACCTTACAGCTAGAAGATCCCTGGTTCGCGTCCTGGCTTTGGCCTGGAATCTTTCTGCATGGAGATGGCATATTCTCTCGGCTTCCTCCCACAGTCCAAGAACATCCATCCATCCATTATCTATACACCGCTTAATAGTCTGACCTGTCCTGGGTGTCCCCTGCCTTCGCCCTATGCCAGCTGGGATAGACTCCAGCCCCCATGACCCCAATTAGGATTAAGCGGTGTATAGCTACTGGATGGACGGATAGATTTCTTTGCCTTTATTAAAAATAGATTATTTAAAACTTAGCAATTATTATACTGATGGAAATAAATGTTTTAGCATTACAGACTTTCCATCCGTGCTTCACTGTCTTGTTAAGGACACTTTGAAGTTGAACCCTCGATCCTTCGGCTAGTGAACCTGAACCACAGCCTACTACTACAACACCGCAATCATCAAAATAAAAGCCAGCAGTTCCCAATGTGCTTCTGTCTTGTTTGAAAGTCCATTCAAATGTACAAAGAACACACGCAAGTGTGTGAACACAAAGCAACCAAATTATGATTTTTCTAATCCACCTATCAAACTCACTGAAAAAGACACCTTTACATTCACCATGCGTCAGTCTTCCACAGGTGATTTGAGTCCAGTAGACTATCTGTCTGAAAGGCAGACCAGTGCTGAGCATGGCAGGGTCTGACGGCTCGACCCAGATAGAGGGAGATGCACTTAAAGTTCAACCAGGACACACAGGACTGGTTTGTATACAGTGTAATGGTGGCTTCTCTATCTCTGCATCTCTTTCAAACACTCACCCACACGCACACACAAACTCACTTAATGCACAACCCCACTGATGCTAAAGTTCAGGCAAAAACATTCCAAAAATTTGCCGTGTTGTTTAGCCACCTTTACTGTTTTACTAACGTATGCTCCTACAGATTTGAGTGCAAATCATCTGGAGCAGAAATATAAAAACAAAACAACGTATCGCTTCGATTCCTGACGAGAACGTGAAAACTTGAAAGACAACAAACGTCATTGTCAGTTAAGAGTGTACACATTACGCTCTGCAGACAGAAGAGCTACTGTATAGAAGAACAGAGGTACTGTCTGCAGATGGTCACATGGAGGGTGTTGAAACATTCAATTATCCTCCTGGTTGTACTGACACTGCAGGAGGTTAGAGTATGAAAAAGAGTCCTGAGGCTTTAAATGGTTAGATGGAGCCACTTTTGATGGCTGAAATGATAAACTGCAGCTCAACCTAACGTATATTGAATGTTTGTGTCCCAAGCGACCTGACATCTAATCCCAAGACCAGTCCAAATGTGAAGAGGGAACAACAATAAGCAAGGAGGCACTGGTATTGTGATGCGTATACTCAGGTATAAGTTGGATATCTCCAGTCTATAAACTAAGCTACACACAGCCACAGATGTACACTACAAGTCAAAAGTCTGGACATATATACTGAAGACATCAAAACTATAAAAGAATATATATGGAATTATGTTGTAAACAAAAAAGTGTCACTCAACAGTACTAACCTTTTGATGCGCAACATGGGTCAAAATACCAAAATCCAACATAAAATGGGTATCTCCTCACATACACTGCATATCAAAGGGTAAATCTACAATGTATAAAAGAATACAATAAATAAAAAGCACTGAATGAAAAGGTGTGTCCGGTACTGTATGTCAGCGCACATCTCGCAGGGCAGAGCTGCAGTCAATCACGCTGCAATCTTTCATAAAATCTGTGTCCTTTGCTGAACATAGAGACTTTTGTTGTCTGGTTATAGCCTTCGAGGCATTGTAAGTCATTGTGTAAACTTTTCCAAGTCTTGGGAGAAGCACTGCTCCGTAACAAGCAAGTTTCATAGCTCACACAAATACAGACACGAAGCAAAGACAAGTAAACCTTGTCAACATAAAGCTGTCCGCTAGCATGCCAGACTGATGATCCCTGTAAGATATATGGAGACAAATCTCCCTAACAGATACAGGATGTGTGGTGGATAAAGTACCAGTAGTAGTAGAACAAGAAAAGCACTCAGAGAGTGCAGTACTCTGCCAAAACTGTTCATTCTCCATATGGCATTGTCAGAAATGCAGCATTGTTTTTAGGAATGCAGCATTTGTTTATTAATTGTCAATGAACTGAATTGCATGACCTAAATATGTAGTGAACGGTGGGAATTGATGGGAAACACCCCCACAATTTAATCAATTGTTCCTTGTATCACTTCCAACAAATAAGTCCTGATAAGTCTGCAGTGGTCAATTTATAGTAGGATCGCAACCATGTGATCATCAACAGGCAGCTGACGTAGTGTTCACTTGTTGTCATAGTTACAGAGATGCCGTGCTGCTATCTCACAATGACACAGAAATTCTTCACAAATCCGTGGATCCAGACTATAAGCCGCATCACTGCCAAAATCTATTCAATTGACTCTTGTGTCATTTCTGACCTTCCTTGAAAATTTCATCCAAATCCTTTAGTTCGTTTTCGAGTAATGTTGCGAACAGAGAGACAATCAGACGGACAGACAAACGTACGCTGATCGTCACATTCCTTGGTGAAGTAACGATAGCATATTCTACAAGTAAGAATTGTGCAGTGGAAGTGTTGACAAAAATACACATCTTGTGATTGAGACCAAGATAACACAACAATTAACTGATTAAAGGATGCATAACAAGTATGTGGTAATGAGCCTTTTAAATGCTTGTCACACAGATTGATTAGTCTGCTGTAATATTAATATCATTATATTGTGTTTCGATATACACCAAAAATCAAAGAAAATGATGCAGCAAACTTCATATACATGTTTTCATGAAATAGGCCTACTTGGAGTCTTGGTAGTAAGGCTAGCTAGCCGCTAACATGCTAGCAAGAGAACAGGGCAGTTCCAGTAAGCCACATGTGCACTACAGCAGCAACAGCTTCAGGGCACAACACAGCAACACAGAGTCACATGAACTGTACAATTTCCTTCAAATAGAAACAGACAAAATGACCAAATTTGGCTACTGAAATACCAAAGTTAACACTGGCACAAAGCCTCCTCTAAGTGCTTGGATTTCACCCAGTCACACACACACACACACACACACACACACACACACACACACACACACACACACACACACACACACACACACACACAGAGCAACCAATTACAGGGTGGCTTGGATTCCCATTTGCAATTACCAAGCAGCTTGATCCTGTCAGAAGATTGGATTGATCCCATTTATGTCATTTAGGTCCCTGGAAAGCAAGTATTTAATGAGGAGTTACCGCCACTCATTATGAAATGAGCACACTCATCATGCTTCAAGGTTATTGAGGTTATTGAACAATGAAAAAAAATGTAGCTTCAGTGGAATTCAGAATGTTTCTGTTTTAAATTCTTGATGATACAAATTACTGTGTGGTAATTACATCATTATGAATGCAGATTCCATGCTTTTCTGCACATTTTAAATTTATTGTAAACTGCAAATAAGAATGCAAATAATACAAATGTGTGGAGAAGTGTTTCCAACAAGCGGAGATGAAAGGGAATTTTGGTAAATTTGAAAGAGAATGAGCATAAGGCAATAAAGCTAAAGGGAGTTGTTTCCTCTGTTGCTCAGAATTTGAAATAATCAATATTAAACTACTGGTAGGAGTCAGGAAGGGAACCTGCCCTGATATCAGAGGCCACATGTTTGTGCAGCTGACTACACCCATCAGCCTCCCTGACCTCCACACCCTTATTGTTCACGCGCTGCCCGATCCTCACATTCCTTCCTGGACTGAGGCTGAACCTGGACACAGGAGAAACACTAATGCACAGCAGTTGCAGACAGAGCAGGATACCTCGAGGAATCTATCTCATATTTTGTATAATGCAAGATTATTAAAACTTACTGCTCAGTACAATCTTTCCCCCATGTGACGTAAATGAGAGTACAGTACGAGACTGTGGAATAGTAAATATTTATTGGAATGAAGTTATTTTCAGCTGACTGCGGTTGTGGAAGCAGTTTCATACATGGTGGAAGGTCAGAGCTTATCGCATTGCACAGCTGATGCCGAGTGTGTATCTGTGTGTGTGTGTGGAAGTGCTGTTTGCTCCACTTTCTCACAACAGCTGCTGTACAACTTCAGGATCTTGTTTCGGGTGAAATATTTGCAGCTTAGTGATGAGAAATCATGAATTCTCTGTTTTCACCAGTACCTAAAAACCATCTGTCTCCATAGCATGGATGTCACTGTACAGCTGCTGATGTGTTGATGACTAGGGGGAGCAACGAATAATCAACACAGTCAACAAAAATTGATAACTGGTAAAACTGGTAATAAAATAAACATAACTGTGTTTGCAGAATGCTAAGATGTGACACACTGGTGTAAAGTGTGTCACTAGCTGATAAGAGTCGATGAAAACATGGAGTACCTTCTAAGAGTTCTGTTGCTAATCTTGTACAGGACAACTGGAAGAACACTGGATGAACCAAAAACTCATCCAGGTTTACTGCCAGTAGATCGCAACTCTGGCAGGCAACCAGTCTTAAGCTGACCCCAGCTAAACATTGAGGATGATCTTTTAAATTGCAGTCAGGTGGCTCGGTTAAAAAGATCACCGGTGACGTCTAACATTCAACTGTGTCAACAAACAGCAGCAAACAAGCACCATGTCCTCAGTACAGCCGCGTACCTCATCACAAAAACAACCCAACCCTAATTCTAAAACTGATTGTCACTGATCCATGTAGGTCCCCATTTAAAAGGGCCCGTCAAAGCATGCATAAAGTATTTATCATCCCTGTCTGTCTCTTTACCTGCTGAGATGCTCGTTCTGGTGCAAGTTGCTGGGTTCAACAGCTGTTTAACAATATAATAATATAATTTAATAAAGACGGGTATCAGAACAAGCAGAAATTACAAAATCAAGAGTGCGTAGGTTACGCAACAAATCTTTAAATTGGCTTGTTTGCATATAGCACCTTTCACAGATACAAAATCACAAAGTGCTTTACAACAATATTAAAACGAGGATAAAACAAAAATGACAAAGGCAATAAATTGTTAAAACAGGGGAGCAACAGCTAAAAGAAGTTTTTTTTAAAAATTAAATAAAGCGGCTACAGGTCAGCCAAAAGTCTGTCTGAATAAAAACGCTTTCCTCATAAAAGCTTCATAGGAGTCAACCGATCTCAGCTGTAGAGGAAAAGCATTCCACAGTTCTGCTGCGAGAGCTTGGTAAGCACAGTCACCACGGGTTACTTGGTTAGAAGGAGCAATTTTTGTTGGCTTGATCTGAGAGCTATATTCAAGGTGTAAAGGTGAAGGAGGTCACCATGTTTGGCCATGCTAAGCTGTGAACACCAGTATTTTAACCCTCCTGTCATCCTGCAGGTCAAATTGACCCGTTTTAAAATTTTAAAAATGTGGAAAAATATATATGTTTTTGCAGTGAAAACTTCCACATTTTCAAAATTTTTTAAGGACATTTTTGAACATTTTTTGGTGGAAAAAAAACAAGTTAAAAAAAATGTTT
The DNA here is from genome assembly GCF_021347895.1 of Acanthochromis polyacanthus. Taxonomy (NCBI): domain Eukaryota; kingdom Metazoa; phylum Chordata; class Actinopteri; family Pomacentridae; genus Acanthochromis; species Acanthochromis polyacanthus. The sequence continues at coordinate 35,594,307 of NC_067115.1, read as the reverse complement.
AAGAACATTCAGAAAAAAAATCAACCAAATTCCAGTGAATTTCGCTGTCAAATTTGGGGATTTCTTATTTTAAAAAATAAAACTTTTGAGGGAAACTTTTCAGGAATTTTCTTCCTGAAGATTTTTCAATTTTTTTATAAATTTGGAAAAAATTTTCAGAATTTTTGGATTTTTTTCAGACAAGGCAACAACATTTTTTGGTAAGGACAACATGAGGGTTAAAGTGAACACAAAAATTGACTGGGAGAGAGAAAAGGACTGGAGTGATGTGGGCTCTCCGGTTAGTTCCTGTTAAAAGACGAGCAGCTGCATTTTGGACTGTTTGAAGGTGGTTTAGGGAGGATTGATTAAAACACGTATAAAGAGATTTACAATAATCTAAAAAGTCTATAAAGTAAAAGCGTGTAAAATCACCTCCAGTGCCACCTTGGATACCACAGATTTTAAGTAAACTATGTTGCGCAGATGGAAAAAACAGGATCGTGATAGCTGGCTGACATCGCTGTCTAATGACAGACTGGTCAAAAATCACACCTAGATTTCTAATGTAAGGTTGAACACAGTCTCTTAATGGCCCAATATGCTGCTTAATGGACGCTATCCATTTGTAAGGGGTAAGTATAAGCGTTTCTGTTTTGTTTGTGTTTAACTGCAGGCAGTTGTGAGACATCGAGATTTTAATAGCCTGCAAACAGTCATTTAAAATTGAGCATTTGTTGGGTGTGCCTAAAACTATCCCAAGCTACATATAAAAAGCAGATAAAACCCACTGAGTAATTGGGTCATAATCCAAATAGTCAGCTTTTGCCTTTTATATTCAATGGATGATTCGGTTGTCAAAATAGCTGTTAGTTGCAGCACTAGTGATAACATTCCACCGCAACATTTCACAATCACTGATCAATATCAGCGACAGAGATCACTTATGACAAACAGCTGTGCAGTTGGTGTGTTAGTGTAGCTTAGCTTATCTCTGAGTTTATTTTAAGTCTGTGGTTACACTGCTTTGCTTGTCTCACCGTTCCCCTCAGCCTTAATGTTTGGCAGGAAAACATTACAGACCAGCTAGAAGTTGATGGAGACCAAAGCAGACCCTGAAACATTACTTCATCTCTTCCTTCATTTCTTTACTGGTATCTTCCCAGCATGCAAGTGTGTTTTTCATTTGGCATAAAACAAGAGCGATGCACTAACAAGCAGCAAGTTAAGCTCATGTCTGAAGAGATACTCAAGTGAGAATCCACGGTGCATATCTCTGCTGATGAGAAATGCAACAGACAGGAATTTAGGTGATGCACTGGTAATGTAATGAGTTATGTAACTGTCCTAAAGCTAACAATCTTTTGTATATTTTGATATATGGTTGCTGTTCCCATGGAAAATTGAGGTCAGACCGGAGCTTTAGCATCTGTTGAGCTTTATTATATATGATTGGTTTATGCAGCGGTTATTTCCATCATCCTATCTGACCCCAATTGACCCAAAAGAGCTCAATGTAATCTCCTTATACCATAGTTGAGATTCTGTCTGCATTTTTGGAATGTCATATTTTAACCCTGTTTTCAGACTTACATACCATAAATTTGAGGGCTTTGAAAAGATAAGCCATACTTTATTGCTGTGGTTAACGGCTTATCTCACTATGTTTTTTTCCAGAATGTCACTCAAAGCATAAGAGTTGGACACAGTATCTAATTTCATATTTACTGAATGTAAGAGCTTTGCTTCAGCGTCATGCAGCTACCGAGCAGCCAGAATGTCAGAGTCTCTCTAATCCCTATATTAAAAAGGAACTAGCATTTTGCATCACTAGTAGTTTCCGCATTTCTGTGTCGCTCAACTGCTTCTCATGTGCAATCATTCCCATCATACTTACGACGACAAGATCAAAAAGTCACCTAAACAGAGTGTACACAGTCACACAGGCGTAGGCACACAGAAACTGTATCTGCGTGTGGAAAGACGCTTCACAGAGCGACAGTAAATGCACAGAAAAATAAGCATCATGTGTAAACACTGTGAGCAGCTGGGAGCCAAACATCAATCACACGCCCACGCTGGTCATAAAAACCCTTCTCTGCTTCAGTTTTCGTGTTTCACACACTCGCAAAAAAAATCTGCAACAATGGCATCAACAAGCTGGTGTCGGAAGGAAGAACCAAAACACGACTGTGCTCTTGGGAGACGACATTCCTCGTAAAATATGTTCATTCGATTGTGTTGATGCACGAAACAAATGGACCCATACACATCTGAGGTGTGTTGATTTATTGGTGGAGCGAAACTTTAAGGAAGTGAGGAAATAAACAAACTAAAATCAGCATAGCATAACTGTAGCTAATGGAAAATTCTACATATAAAATGATCTCCTCATGTTTTTCTATAAAGCAAGTAATTGTTTAGGCTGTGCAATGTCAGAAAACCGTGAAATGTATCTCAAATGAGCTCAGAGGGACATCTCCCAGGAGTCCAAACACAAAAGTCACCCAAATTGTCATTACATGAAACGCAGACAAGCAGCACGTCTTTAAATTTGAGAAGCTGGAATTATACAGTTTTGCACAATTTAGTTTGAAGAAAAACTTTAAAGCTGCACTAATCATTGGTTGGCAGAAATCTGCAGAAAATGATCTCATGGCCCTGTAATTCCCCCGAGACCTGCAGGCTGTCACCGAATCTTTCAGCTCATTGTTTTGGCTTTACGAGCCACAATTCCACTGTTTCAACTCACTCACTCGTCAACCTTGTTTTCAATCTCAGCAGACAGCTGTTTATCACTTCCTGCCAAGTACCCAACAGCAGACTGACGACTTCTGCACACACACCAGTCAGCCACAACATTAAAACCACCTGCACCTTCTGCCAGAACATCTCTGATCATTGTTACACAAACATGGGACCTCTATGGGTGTCCTGTTATGTCTGATCCTGGGACATCGGCAGTGGATCCCTTAGGTACACTGGGTTCCTGGATGGGGCATTCATGGGTTGGGTTCGTACCAGTAATAACTGTGTGGAGGGTGCCTGGATAGCTCAACTTGAAGAACTCAAATTGAAGCTGAATACAGAGATCTGATAAGTGCCTTCAGTGACTGGAGTCACAAAAACTGCCTGCTACTCAACACCTCAAAGACAAAGGAAATGTTCATAGATTTCCGCAGATCCAAACCCCCTCTTCAGCCAGTGAACACTTGTGGCGTGGACATCGAGATGGTGACATCATATAAATATTTAGGTGTCCACCTTGATAATAAGTTGGACTGGTCTACAAATGTAGACTTCATCTACAAAAAGGGCCAGAGCCGACTTTATTGCCTCAGAAGACTTAGATCACTAGACATCTGCAGTAAGATGCTGCAGATGTTTTATCAGTCTGTGGTAGCAAGTGTCCTGTTTTATGCTGCAGTCTGCTGGGGAGGCAGCATAAAACAGAAGGATGCAAGGCGTCTGAACAAACTGATTAAAAAAGCTGGCTCTGTGGTTGGAATCGGATTGAACACATTGGAGGATGAGGTGGAGAGACGGGCACTGAGCAAGATGGAGGCCAAACATGGATCATCCACTTCACGTCTGCCTCAATGAACAACGAAACATCAGTGGACGGCTCCTATCCCTGCGCTGCAAGACCGAAAGATTTAGGAAATCTTTCTTGCCATCAGCAGTCAGGCTATTCAATTCAACATTAAACAGATAAGAACCCTGACAACTGAATTTCCCTTCAGGGATGAATAAAGTGATTCTGATTCTGATTCTGATTCAACTGGTTGATTGGGCGACCCATGAACAGGTTCCATGGTTCCCAAGTGGCCTGGGCTCGATTCCCGCTCCTGGCCCTTTATTGCATGTCTACCCCCTATTCTTCTCCCCGCTTTCCTGTCTATCTCTTCACTGAACTAAAAATAAAGCCACAAAGGCCAAAAAATAACTTTAAACAAAATGTGCTGGTACAAAAACTGTGATCTATTCCAGACTTAGCCCATCAGAGCTCACTGGCTTTTGATCTGGACATGGTCTAAAGTGGTCCAGATGCAGAAAACACGCTAAAATCTTCATGTTTTTACATTCTAAACACAAAAATAATGATGGTTTTCCATATAAAAAATGTGTGTTTTATAGAGTCTTTAGCCTTTGTATGACAATCTACCCAAGATTTGGCTCACCTGCACTCACTGGTTTTCGATCTGGACTTAGTCTAAAATAGTCCAAAAGCAAAAAAAAAAAAAAAAAAAAAAACACATTAAAATCTCTGTTTTTTTTTTTTTTTTACATTCTAACACATAAAATAATGGTTGCACAAATCAAGAAAAATGTTTTGAAGAGTCTTTAGCCTTTGCACAACAACTTATTAAAGACTTGACCAACCTAAACTCACTGGTTATTGATCTGCACCTGTCTAAAAATACTGCACTCAAATCTCCATGTTTCTACATTTTAACACAAAAAATGATGGTTTTCATATCAAAAATTGGATTTTACAGAGTCTTTAGCCTTTGCACAACAATCTATTCCACACTTGGTTGTCCTAAGCACACTGGTTTTTGATCTGGTTCAATGTGGTCCAGCTGCAAACAACACAACAGTGAAATCTCCATTTTTTGCTTTTTCACAAATAGAATAGCAGTTTTCCTAATCAGAAAATGTACGTTAAATAATCTTCAGTCTCTGTATGACAATCTACTTCATTCACTTCTATCGGTCAGTGGTTTTAATGTTGTGGTATGTAAGAACATTGTAGGGTTTAGTGATATTTTCCTCAGTTGATCGGCCTCCAAGTGGCACAAAAAACTTAGTGAAACCTAATTTAAATATATGTATGTGTTCGTTTCAGCTTTCCAGAAACACACACATTCGCAACAGACTTGCATTTATGCATATACACACATGCACAGGGCGAAAGGTTAATTCTTTAGTCATTAATCCTCCACTCCACCCTCAGCACTGCAGGTCCAACCTCAACAGTTCACCCAAAGTTAACCTGCATCCACTTCCAACACTCATTATTCCAGCCTGACCTCAACTGCGAAGAAGTGAGGATCAGTCAAAATGACCCACTTTGCAAAAATGTCCTCAGTCTGAATCTTGAGATTGTTCCTAAAAGGGACAAGCGCACACGCACGCACACGCACGCACACACACACACACGCATGCATGCACGCACGCACGCACGCACGCACGCACACACCTGATCTGGGCAGTAATTTGGATTCCTGACAGGATGATTTAGCTTAGATGGTATTAATGGGCACAGATGATGAATGGATGATAAATTACTCATACTGGCTCTGATGATACTGTATTTAAGGCCAAGCACAGAATAACTGACAGCATCTGCTGCAGCTCTTTCTGAAACCTAATTGAATCATAAAGAAAAAGAAGCAAAGAGCAAACTCATATTTTGCTTTCACAACATCTTTCACCCTCAGTGGGTAGCTGTTCACCTCCTCTGGCAGCATCGTCACCCTCCCCCTACGGTTGTCCTGCCAACTATGCATCTCTCAGCACCAGTTCATGTAACTTCCCCATCGCAAGACTACTGTGGGCCAAAATCTGTTCTGATGTAATGATTTGATGTAACTCGTCTCCACTTTGGTTACATCAAATCTAGTCCAGGGGATTTTTCTAACGTAACCTTGACCCCAAGTTGGGGATAATTTCATGTTGTTGTGAAAGTATCAAGATAACAGCGTGCCTCACCCTCTCTGCACGTCTCTCTGTGAGTAATGGGGTGATCTCATGGTATGAACTCGCTTGTTTTAGCTGCTGGGCAGGATCTGTCTGATGAGCTCAAAAAGTATTTATTGGTTCACACCTAAAATACAAAGTTGCTGGGTTGGTTAGCAGTTGGTTAGCTCAAATAATCTTTTGAACACACTGTACAATTTCTGTGAAGTTTTATGTCATTAACTTCATGTAAATTGCTGCTTTAGCGTCAGACGAGGCAACAGGCCTGACAGCTATTTAAACTGACATTTTGTGGTGAACTCAATGCTTGTCTGTGGTCAAAACGATCATACTAAATCACCCTGATCCATCACGAGTGAGCAACACAAAGAAAAGAATGAAGAAGCAACAGCATACCGAGCTAGTGCATAAAAATGACACTGACAGGTTAAAAGAAACCATTATACTGAATAAAATTACAGATTTGTCCAGGATTGGACACTGTCAACATCCATCCATCCATTCTCTATACACCGCTTTATCCTCACTAGGGTCGCAGGGGTGCTAGAGCCTATCCCAGCTGACTCAGGCGAAGCCAGGGGACACCCTGGACAGGTCGCCAGTCTGTCACAGGGCTACATATACAGACAAACAATCACTCACATTCACACCTACAGGCAATTTAGAGTAACCAATTAACCTCAGCATATTTTTGGACTGTGGGAGGAAGCCGGAGTACCCGGAGAAAACCCATGCATGCACAGGGAGAACATCCAAACTCCATGCAGAAAGATCCCAGGCCCACTCTGGAATTTGAACCAGGGATCTTCTTGCTGCAAGGCCAAAGTGCTAACCACAACACCACTGTGCAGCCCACACTGTCAACAACATTAAAAAAACAATGAATGCAACAAAATATACAACACAGAGCTACGTTTTTTTTAAAGGTATTTTAACATAGGAACCATGCTTACATATAATACCCTGAGGTATTTTTTTTTAAACAAAAGTAGTTGTAATAAATGGAGTTTCAGACACTAGTAAGTTATTATTTCTGGAAAACTGTTCAGCATCCGTCCTTGTTTCAGTTCAACGACAACTACTTTAGATGTTTAACGAAGTTCCACGATGCGTCAATCCTCCACTCCCTGCACCGCTTTTGCATAAAGGAAACTACTTCATTATAAAATTATCCCATGTTTTTGTGAGTAATTGTTCAGGCTTATACATGCACGGATGCCTCTCAGTTACACATATAGTCAAAAATCTACCATGTCAAATTTATTGGGCCGAAAAGAGCTACACAAAACAAACAGAAACAAGTCACCTGAATGTATCAGTTGGCCTGGAACGAGACATTTATGGGACTGCGCTGTTGTGTTTCTGCTCTCCTACAATAATGTTCCAAAATCCCTCATTTTCCGCAAAGCCTCGATAGGAGTTGATAGCGTCAGAGCTCAATAATTTTAAGGATCCAGACAATTTGGGAGCAGCTCTAAATGGAAACAAATCTCTCTCTCAAATCACATTCTTAATGACCTCATCAGCAACATGCTCTCACTGGCATCAGCAAAAACACCGTCCTCTCATTAGGGCTTCGACTAGATATACAAGGTGATCCTGTCTGCGCAGTATAATGGCAGGACAATAGGTTAATCTCCAAAAGTGTCCAAATGTCACTCCTCATTAACATCTACATATTAACAGGAGAACATGTCATCTTACCTGTGATTTATTAGCGCTGGATGCTTTTGTTTGACCCTGCAATCTACCTGCTTTAGTTGCAACAACAAAATTGTCTAATCTGTCGCCACATCGATTCTGGTTAAAATTAATCAGATAAGGACGCAGAATCAGCAAACACTCTTTTAATACACGTCCCAAAACAGCAATTACATCAAATACATCTACAGTTTTTATCGCAGTGCAATATTTTCCATAAAAATATATCAGATTATTTCTTCATAATACTGTGTGCCACATGGGTTGAGTCTCATATTCTCAGAGATAGAGAGGCTTAGACTAGGTCACCGAGCACTTAACGGCGAGAGCATGCAACTTCCTACTGCATAATTCCCCATTGCTTTTGGACAACACCCAAAGTATGCTGGAATGAACCCAAGCGAAGTGTGAATGTGTGTGAAAGTGTGACAAAATACACCCATTTAGACAATGATCGCAGGGAGCATGTTTATGGGTCATTAAAGGAAAGCATACTGTGATGAAGAAATCTCACACACTAAGCTCCTGCTCATTAGGGGGAAGCAGAGGACTCGACTAATTACTTTACAAACATGACAGGCCACGAAGAATGTGTCATAATCTGCCTCATGAGAATTAGTGTGCACCTCTAAAAAAGGGTCATTTCAGAATCTGTGTTGTTTCATAACTCTACAATGAAAACAAAGTGTAGGAGTCAATGAAATGCTTCCACAATAAGAGCACTTGACAATGCAAATCTTAGTGGATATTGAGTGATGTTAAGCATTTAAAACCTGAGAGAAAAAGAAAATAAATGGGACTTGACTAGGCTTGATTTAATGGAAGATAATGGCGGGATTGGTGGTTGGATCATTTCACAGCCACAAATACTAAACATGTAGATGCAGCATCACCATATTCAACCAGTTTCAGCTTAATGTCACATGCAGATTGGTGATAAATCTAAGAAAAAAACAACACAAAGTGTCTTAGTAATGTTTCAGGCCACCATAACAGCTTCAAAGTGTCTCTGAAACTCAACTAGTCGGATGAACACTATTATTTCAAAAAGACAAGGGGGTTAGAAGCAGAGTGGTCTAACCCACAAAAATCCAAACTGAGTTTTATATAATTTCTGTAATATTTTATGGTCTAGATCAGGGGTCTGCAACCTTTAACACTGTTCACCAATTCAGTCATCCACCAAAAATTATTTAAATTGAGAAACTTTACTGATGATGTCAGATATTGCTATTTGATGTCATCAGTCGAGATTAATTAACTACAAAGCCTCTAATTAGATAGATTCATTTTTTAAATTGTGTCCTTCCACTAATATTTATCTTACTTGGTTAATGTCATTTTTGCTCCTGGACCTCATATGTTACGTAATGTTAGCTGGAAATCAATATTTTGCGAATGTCTATTTAACTTGTAAAATCTATTTATCTAGTTATCTTAAGCTAATAACTTTTCTCCGGTAAGTCGCTGCCCTATTTTCCAAGATGACACTCGTCTGACTCTCTGACCTGCTGCCTGGATGCTGGACGTGACGTCGAGCCGTGCTCCTGCGAGTAACGTCGTATTAACCTGACATATGAAAGAGTAGATACTGAGCAAGACAATTATCCGTAGTTTACCTTAGTACTCACAAGTACCCGACACAATGCAGGACCCTGCTTTGAAGGTGGAGACGTGCGGCAGTGGTGTATATGCGACAATAAAAAACAGAAAGAAATTAGAAGGAGCGACGGCTAGGATTTAGGAATGGTGGCCCGCCACTGCTGAATGAATGCAGAGCAAACACTGGGATCCAACGATCAACAGGACTCCAAATGAATACCTGCAGGCCAGCGAGTGTCGGAGATTGACGGCTGGGACGCATATTTTGACAGACAAAAATTAAAACGTTTTATTTTGATGTTACTAGATCACCATAATCTTCTAATTTAGAATTAAATTTTTAAAACTAACAAACTAAAATAAAAGAAATGTTAATTAAATAGCCTGCTGATTATTTATTTTCCAAAGCTACAGAGTGCCGCAACAGAGGGATGAAAGAGCCGCATGCGGCTCCGGAGCCGTAGGTTGCCGACCCCTGCTCTAGATTTTAGTTGCAAAGTGGTCTAACCCCAGCCTAGCCACGCTAGACAACCCACGGCAACGAATTTAATTCTCTGCCAGGGTGGGTCTAGTTACCCTCCATAAGGCTCGAGGCTGGATGCTCCTAAAACTAGCCGGACGAATCACCATGAAGTGTAGAGTCAGAAGGTGGGCGTAACTAAGTGACGACAGAGGCGTGACGATTCTGACAGAAACAACCGGCGCACAATAAACAGTTATCTTTCGACTCGGCTTTGGCCACAGCCCTTAAAGATTTGAAGCTAAAATTCAACTTGAAAGATAAACAAAGGACGGCACTTAAGTGTTTCATTGAGAAGAAAGACGTATTTGGACTTATGCCGACGGGATATGGCAAATCCTTAATATACCAGTTGGCTCCGCGGCTCCGCTGGTTGGGAAGCTAATGGGACTTAGCCACAATCCGCCGGTGCTCTCGGAACTACGTCAGCCTATTCGTTGCGTTGATTGGTTGTATACCTACCCAATTGCTGCAGAGGGATTTGATAGACAACCTTTTAGCCCGCCTCCCTCCCTGTCGAGCTTCCCTAGACCCTTGTGCCGTCAGAAACATGGGTGTAGCATGGCCAGGCTAGTCTAACCCACAACCCAAAAAAAACTTTGAACTAATTTATCTCTAAAACTACAAAGTGGGTTAGACCACTCTGCTTCCAAACCCTTCAGATATTTCCTCATTACTCCACTACATTCCTTCGTGGAGTTATGTGACGATTGGCGTTCGTTTGTCTGTCTGTCTTTTAGCAACATTACTCAAACACAGACAAACGGATTTGGATGAAATTTTCAGGGAAGGTCACAAATTATGCAAGGATCAAATGATTAGATTTTGGTTTATCATCTGGATCCACAGATTTGTTAAACGTTTCTGCATCACTGGAATACAGCAGCACAGTGTCACTGTAACTATGACTACAAGTGAATGCTACGTCAGCTGCCTGCTGTCGATCACATGATTGTGATACTACTACAAATTGACCACTCCGGACTTATCAGAACTTATCTGTTGGAAATGATACAAGGAACAACTGATTAAATTGTGGGAGTGTTTCCAAGTCCCACTACATATTTAGGTCACACGATTCGGTATCTGTACATAATGTACACATGCATAACACATGCCTATGTTCAGCACAAGGTCATTTGTTTGTGGATACATCTATACTAAATGGCCAAATTCGATTTCTGATCATCAATAACTAATAGCCAAATGCTGCATTTATATTAAAAAAAATGCTGCATTTCTGACATGCCATATGGGGGAACGAACACCCTTGGCAGAGAACTGCGCTCTGAGTGCTTTTCTAGTTTGGTGTTTCAGTGATGGTGTTTTGATCCAAAATCTCCCATCTGCGTTCATTTGGTTGTGATCTGGTGACTGTGAAGGCCATAGCGTACCATTCACGTGCTTTCTATCCAACAACTCAGCGCCCTAGAAATGTTCCATTACAAGATAAAGGTGATTGCTCAGAACAACTTTGTATGGATTTGCAGTGACCTTTCCCTCTAAAGGCCTCTATAGGTGGACCCAAACCATGCCAGCAAAACTGTCGAACTGAGTCACCTGACTAGGACTGGCCCGAATAGAAACTTCTGGGCTTCAGATATTTGGCCCCAATAAATGACGAACATCAGAAAATTCGGAACGATCGGAGGGTGGAGGGGGGTAGACAAAGGGACGAGCCGGATATACGGATCATCCAACATCGTTTGACGGGAAGGGCAACGAACGGACAAGCTGAATATTCCTATCGTCCAATCGAGGTGGAGGGGTTCCCAATATGTGGAACTCAAAATTAATATTCGGATATCGTCATAACGACCAAATATTCGGATATTCGGATTTTCAGGGTCCAGGCCTACACCTCACCAAATACATATGTGTGGTAGCTGACTTCAGAAACCTGGGTCAGCAAACACAAGCTGTAAATCATCTTGTTATAATATACATACTCAGAGATAATACCATTTTCTGTGAAGCAGATGCATATTTGGACACAGCACAGAGTTTGATAGATATCAGTCTGGCATTCACTTTATGGCTCTTTATGGCTAGTTGCTAATCACTGGTCTCCTTCAGGAGGTTTACCAGAGGGTTTTTTGGAGTTGCTATGTTGAAAAAACAGCTGTCTGCTGCCATAAGTGGTAAGAAAGAACCAAAGCAGGCCTCAACGCCCAAACAACGAGGTAAAACACACTGAAATGTTCGATGTAGCTCTGGGAAACCGCAGAGCTGGGTGGTGATTCTCTGTAGATTTTTTGCGACAACTGGACATATGATCCATTAATAACATAAAGATATTGTTTAAAGCAGCTTTAATACTTTAATTCATGAGATCCCAATAATATCAAGACTTCATTCAGTAAACAGATGAGCTGCACAATGTTCCAATAAGAAAAGCCTCCAGTGTTTTCCTAGTTGAAAAAACAAATCCTGCTTTTTAAAAGATAACAGTGTGTTGTAAATAAATCTTCTGACATTTACTGCTGATTGGTCATAGTTTACTGAATAAAGGTTCTTTTTTTTAAACAAACATTAGGCGTTTCACAGTGATTCCAAGAACAGAAAACATTTCCAGCTACTGCTTATTATCCAACACTAAATTTCACTGAAGGTTTGGGGGAAAATGCAGAATGAATGTGGTCTTGTGCCGACTAAAGGTTTAATGGGAACAATCATGTGGCCAATCAGAGGATCATCACAAATCATAAGTAGTGAAATTTCCGCTTCAGATTCAGGTGATATCAAACCAAAGACTTTTTTCTATTTTAGACTTGGCTTTGTTTGAACCGTGTTATGTATTTACACAAACAACATGACCTCTGTAGCCTCTGGGTTATTTTTGGAATGCAGCGCCCTCACGTCTTTGTGTTGTAACTGCTAAAATAGTTTTTGAATGGTGTGTGTGTGTGTGTGTGTGTGTGTGTGTGTGTGTGTGTGTGTGTGTGTGTGTGCGTGTGCGTGTGCGTGTGCGTGTGCAGACCGACAGCCACCACACTGAACCCAGCGACGGGGTTCTGACGGGGCTGAATGGGTCAGTGTTCATGGGCCTACATCAAATGGTATTCATGTGTCTGCCATAATAACCGTCATTACACGCCACTCAGCTGAATCACCCCGGCAGCTTGTAAAGAGTGACAAGGCTTTCTGATTGAGCTGTTTGCGTGTTAACATTGAACTGTGCCCTGTTTTTAGACCTATTACTGAGAAATAAACAACAGGGACAGTGATAAGGGAGAAAACTTTTGGGAGATAAATTTGTCCTTTTAAAAAATGTTATCTAAGGGAGATTGACTGAGCCTGCATGTTTTTTTTCTCCCATCAGTGCCCTGCTTTAACAATCACACAGTCTGACGCATCCACAGCTGGAAGCTGCTGACTCCATCCAGTCTTCCACTGTTGTCCAATGACTAGCAATGGTGGACCAAGCGCTTCATTCAAGGGCACCTTGAACACACATGAGAGTGTTTCTCGCTTTTTTGTTTGGATTCTCTCAACTGGGATTCAAACTGGCACCCTTCCCATTACCAGCTAGCATCGCTAACCTCTAAGCTCCTGCAGCCTCGTGTATGTGTGTAACCAAATAGTTACCGCTCTACTGTAGGCACTCTACAGTATGCATGTGTTATGCATAGTTCCCCTTGGATGAGCATTAGGCCTTACTTGATCTCACAGCCCTAAGCTTCCCATGTGCGTCATGCCAAGCTCCTATCGAGCAGAAAGAAGTTTTCACTGTATAACGTTGTAAATGATTAAAAATAGCACGGGGAAGCATGGAAACGAGGGGGGCACTGCTGGAGTGGTGGCGGGGTGTGCAATCTGAAGCGGCTGCAAATATGCTCTCTTGTGTGTGAAAGCATTTATAGTGTTTTTGTATTTTGCGATTTTCTCTTTCTGAAGTTGAAAACACTCTCCGTTATCAACACTCTGAAACAGAAGGAGAGAAAAGAAACATGCACAGGGAGGGTCACGACAAAAGAGGAAAAAAACAGATGCCAGATGCCTGTTCTTGTAAAATCCAAGCCATTGTTTAACACTTAGCAAAAATAACGGCTTTAATCCTCTTTGTCCACTTTGCCATTATCTGGGGTGGATGAGGTTCGTGTGATAACCGCCTTATTGCCTGACTGGGTTGATGCAAAACGCTATTGGCAGAATTCCTCCACAGGTATGCGGTCTGACAACATAACGTCCTCAGAGAACGGTGGGGGTGTTAGATCAAAGTGATGCAAACAGACAGGGTGTCATGGAATATGAAGCCTGGAAGGTCAAATTTAAGTGAAAAGAAAAAAGAGTGTGCATGCGTGAGGCTGAGTAAGCTCGGGACGAGGAGGAGGAGCACAAAGAAGGTGGGAGATGAGGCACAAAACTTGGTGAGTGGAATGTGAAACGCTACGCAGAATGTCAACCAGAAAAAGGAAAAGAGAAACAGTGTTTTCTCGGAGGAAAACAGCCTACATTCTTATCATACAGCAAATGCAAATCATATATACAGAATGGATTACCGCTGGCAGGCTTTGTGTGTTCAGGTAATCCTGTAAATATTAGAAAATCGTGAAATCGTCGAGATGATGGAGCCCCCGGTAAAGAGTGGAAGAAGTCAAACAGTGCTTGCTGGGTCAATTTTTCTTTCTCAAATGACCCTGTTCAGAGGCCTAAAGCCAGCAGGACACTGTGGCACATGCCGAGACTGAAATAATCCAGTCGCACTGAGAAAAACACAGTTTCTGCAGAGCAGTTTCCCATGATCGTTACCATTAATGTTACACAACATTAGCCCACCCGGTCAAGCATCAAGCTAACATGACTGAAATGGCAATTCAGTGGCTTTCTTCCAAAAACAAACACTGTCTCTTTCATGAAGAACTCATGCCAATCTGATGCCGTCCCTTTTTGTCTTTATCTGTATAATCATGCACCCTGTGAACCCTCTCCTCTCTCTCTCCCTCATGCTGTGACTAAGAACGAAAGGCAGCAGCAAACAAGCCGAACAAGGTTGGCAACACAAACAATGATAACATCACAAACGCAGTCCCAGCAGCGGAACCATAGCCGTGCATATATCTGCTACCTAATTAGATCTGTGTGCGATCTAATGTTTGAGTTTTAATCCTTACGACAGCCAGAAAGCAGTCTGACGGGAAATCTTTACAAAGCAGATCTGCAAGTCGGGCATAAACATATAAAGTCGTTTATATGTTTGAGGACACACAGGAGAACTGGAGGAAGCGGTTAGTGCTGATTGTAAGTTATCAGGTGCAAAGCAGCCCGCAGGGTTTGCTAGCAAGCGCTCCTTTTCTTCGTGTCCTGGCTGACTGCAGGGGCATTAACTAATCTATTGCTGGGAGTTAAGTGCCTCATGAGCAAAAGAAGGAGATCCTTATCCTCTCACACTCAATGTTCATTTATTCAGCTTGGGCAAACTGTAAATTAATTGCAAAGTCATGACCTGCTGGCTATTGTGGGTCCCCAATTAGTCTGTGTTTTTCACCCACTGAGACTTTTCCTCTCCGTTCTTACACTGCTAAGCCGCTCCACCACACTGCGCCGCTCCGACGCTTGTCACAGCCATCGCCGCAGAAACCGAGAAACCCAGCGAGCAGATACGGCTTCTGCACCTCCATGTACCTGTTGGAGAGCAGCAAGAATGATATGACACCGCTGGCCGACCGTTCGCCAAGCATGGGGCCTTAATTAAATAATGTTGCTCGTTGCCGTGTTTCGATTGGCTTTTGTTTTCTTTTACATTATACTGATCTGTGGGATAAATACCCAGGATGGTATCAAGTTTAAAACTAATACCTCAGTCATGATGAGCGGCGTGAAATATGCGGCTGCTCTGAAATTCTGTGTATTTTCTTAGGAAAATAATCTGATTACGTCTCAGCAAAAGCCACAAAGTACCTCTTATGTGAACTTGAGCACCTTAACCTGAGGCCTTTTCAGCAACTTCAACTATGAGGCCCACTTGAACTGGAGCTGCAGGCGTGTCACACACGAAGGCGAAATTTCAGGTTGCTACAAACGAGACACGTTCTGTGGATTATGTGCATTTGTTTTGCTAATGTTCATACAGCAGGTTTATATTTGTAGTTACCTCCTTCATGCAGTTGTTTTCTTAGTGTTGGAGTGAACTTGGAGTGAAGGGTTTTCTAGTCATTAATTAGCCTTTCAACACCATTAGTTAACACAATGTAGCATTAGAACACAGGAGTGATGGTTGCTGGAAATGTTCCTCTGTACCCCTATGGAGATATTCCATTAAAAATCAGCCGTTTCCAGCTACAATTGTTATTTACCACATTAACAATGTCTAGACCAGATTTCTGATTCATTTAATGCTATCTGCAGTGATAAAAAATGCTTCTCTTTACAAAAAAAGGACATTTCTAAGTGGCTCCAACCTTTTGAACGGTAGTGCACATCCAGCATCACTGCTTTATAATTTCATCTCACTGATCCCTGTTTACTGTTCTTATGGAGCTGTAATAAGTTCCTGCTAATGCAAACAGAACATCAGCTTCAATTCAGTTGGCACCAAATCAAGCAGGATTACAGCTTCTTTAACCCTTAGCTGTACGAGTGATTGGACCCCACACTCCTCAATAAGTGGGTCAAAATGACCTGTATAAGGATCAGTGTGTTTTTATGTCATTTTTGTTATTAATTATTGGTTAAAAATAATCGTGTATTATTGTTTGTATTGTATTTTGTCCACACAAGAATGATTCATGTTTGAAATACGTTTATTTTTCACTTCATAACAGATTTCGAATGTTTTGACAATTGAAAAAGAAGAATATTACACAGAACAGTAATAGAAGTATGTCAACATCCATTTTGTTGACAGATTTCCACTGTTTTCCTCCAGCTGTTGCTGCTTTCCGTCCCTCCCAGTTTGTGTGCTTCATCTCTTGTATGATGCCATCAGTGATAAAGAGCTTGGAGTAGTAATACAAATGTTATAAGTTCTTTAAAAGAATAGAAGGTAACTTAAAAATTCAAATGGAATACAAGAAAATGACCTCACCGGGTCATTTCTGATCCACTTTTGCATCTAAGGGTTCAGGTGCGTACGGAGAACTTTGTAGGAAAACCTTGAGGTCAAACATCAAAGTGAAGCAATAACAATTGTAATGGGAGGAGGCTGGAATTAAATACTGTGATTCCCCATCATAATGTGGAGTTCATTATCCTTTGCTTGATACAAAACTGCCCCTTCTTGAAGCTGCGGTTTGTAAAACAAGGAGCTTTGATCATGCGGCAAATGAACTGTGAAGGCAAAATTATTTTTAGACCCGACGACACAAGAGCGGCACAACTTCCAAGCCGCAGTCGTGTGCATCCACAGCTCCGTGTGCCTCGGTCGCTGTGGGTGAAACCGTAGCTCTGTGAGCCGAAGGGGGCTCAGCGGACCTCGCAAAGAGGCGGCCTTGTCATCAGAGGTGAGAACACATGATGCAGCCGGCCGATACCAATACCGCTGGCAGAGGATCCGTTACCCAGCGTGGCTCTACAGTGGCTGCCACCTTTTCAAACAAGTCCTCCTCAGTGATTCTAAACTCTGCATCCAGACTTTAGCTGTGCTGGTGTAGTAAAAACAGTCATTCAAGCGAGAGGCGCTGCAGATGGCTCCTACGCTCAGCACGAGTAGAGAAATTAATGTTCATACTGCCTGAACTTTTCAAAAAAGAAAAGGATGAGACAGATTTCTATTTCAGATGCAAGTGAAACATGAAAGCCTCCTTTTAAAAGAGGAGCCTGCCACCCAGTTTCAACTCGGCAAAGACTCCTGCTGTAATTAAATAAAATTCTGGATTTGTCTGTAAGTACGTTATTTGCTTTATCTCCGTTGAGGCATTAACTAACTCACCCTGTAAAAACTTCTCGTTCTTTACTTTAATCACAGTTTTAACTTTGACAGAGATGCACGAGGGTCTAAAGGATTACAGTTTCTCACAAAACAAGTCTTTCAAATAGCTTCCCTCATGATGAAAATAAAACAGGAAGCTGCGAAATCAACATCTACTGTATAACATCTACAGAGGGGATTTGTTTTCTTTTCACAGTCATCTCTTTATTAAGCTCCACAGTGCTGAGCCAATTTCCGTTTAGAATCTCTCAACAAAGCCGATGGATATTTAGAAACCTAAAACGTTCATTTTAATTAGAGACACATGCAAATACCACTTAATTCTGCATTAATTCCTCCAAATATTCATTACACTGAGACCAATAATACTCTAACAGAATCTAGAGGTGTAATGAACGATCAGAAATAACATTCTGCCGGCGCCGTGCCAAGTCACGCAACGCTGCATAAGGATAAACACTACATCTCACTCCAAAACAGACAGCCGCGCTCCACTGTGGAGCTCTTTGGTTTATTTTGCAGCAGCAGAACTCAGCACACCGAGGTATCAGTACACTAAGGCTTGTTTTTATCTGTCACTTCAGATTGTGAATGGTACAGTAGGTAAGTCACTGACTGTTTCAACTTTCCTGTGCTGCTGAACTCAGTAAGTTTTCTGCCCTCAGATCGGCACGAACAAAGAAAACAAAACAGTAAACGAGGCCTTTCAGATTATTTGCGTACTCTTCACAGACACCTGCCTTATCTGCACTCACTGGCTCGAGTCACTAACACGTGTGCGAAGGTGTGTCCAAAAAGGCATTTTCTTGCGAGGAATGGCGACAACCCGCCTCGCAGGTCACTGTCGGACGAGGATTGCTCAGTTTTTCACTTTCCCACAATGCTTCGAAATTCAAATGTTAACCCTTTTTCGCAACATGTCAAATCTGTTCATTGTCCTCTGAGAAATACAGCGTTATATCACAAAGTAACCTACAACTAACACACCCAATCAAACTGATTGCCCTGGACGCAACTCCAACCTGCATGTTTCCAAGGAATAAAGGTGTAGGTTTTCATTGGAGTTGAATGACGAGCAAAAAAGGTTCAAATGTATCGAATAAATACTTGAAATATGCTTCAAGTTGCATACTATTTGCATGCAGTCCAATGACATTACGTTGGAATAAACAGCTCCAGTTCAGTGTAGAAGAAGCAGCTCAGAGTCAATCACATATCTTGTTTTTCTCTTTGGTTTTTAAGATACTGGGTATTTCCTGGTATCCAATGCGATATTGATATTTTTTAACTCATTTTGGCCGATGCTAATGTCGGATGCACATTTTTTTTTTCCCCCATACAATGACAGAAAACATTAAGTCACTAGTCACTTCTGTAGTGAAAATAACATTCTGTTATGTCTGTTAGCAACATTACTCAAAAACAATCTAACAGTTTTAGATAAAATTTTCAGGGAAGGTCAAAAAGGACAAAAAGACCAACCGATTAGATTTTGGCAATGATGCGGCTTATAGTCTGGATCCACAGATAAGGTTAAAGATTTCTGTATTACTGCGAGATAGTGTCACTGTAACTATGACAACAAGTGAACACTACGTCAGCTGCCTGCTGACGATCACACGATCGCGATCCTACTACAAATCTACCACTGCAGACTTACTGGGGCGTATCTGTCCCAATAGATATCATATTAAATCTGTTCTTCACTCAATTCAAACTGACTGAATTGTGGGGGTGTTTCCAAGTCTCATCAATTCCCACCACTCACTACATATTTAGGTCATGTGATTTAGTATCCGTACATAACATACACATGCGTAACACCTGCCTGTGCTCAGAGCAAGGTCTTTTTGTTTGTGGGTGCATCCATATTAAATGGGTACATTCTGTGTTGCTGTGATTTCTGCTACGAATCTTTTCAAGATTTCACCGTCAGAAATGATACGACAGAGCAGCTTTGGCAGAGTACTGCACTCTCTGAGTGTTTTTCTTTTTTATTCTATGCAACATTTCAAAACAAATGTACAAACTATTAGTCCAGGGGTGCCAAACTTTTCTTAGCACAGGGGCCACATACAACCCAGTTTCATCTCAAGCAGGTCGGATCAGTAAAATCAGACCATAATAACCTATAAATAACCACAACTTCAAACAAATGCTTCCCATTGTTTTAGTGCAAAAAAGTACATTCTGAAAATGTTCACATTTACTGAAGTATCTTTTTGTAAAATATTATGAACAACCTGAAATTTTTGAATAAAAAAGTGCAATTTCATCAATATTATGCCTCAGTTTATCATGAAGATATTACAACTTACAGATCACAGAGTATCTACAAAGGCACAAAACATTTAGTCACAGATATCTGGAAATGAACGATACAATATTTTAGAAGTGGTCAAGATCCAGAAATAATTGTAAATTTACATTAATTTCCACATCTGTGTAGTAAACTTAACCACCTGAACTGGTCACTATTAAGGAATAAGGTTAAGTTATCCCCTCGCCTTATAAATGTATCAGATTCAGAAAACTTTATTTGTCCCCAAGGGGCAATTATAAAATTCATACACAAAAAATACATAAAAGTTGCGTCAGTGCATGAACAATGGGGTTCTATCAAACCAAACTCTTTTATACTGAAGCTGCTGACTGACATTATGCTGCACAATGTTCAATGTCTTTAAATATTTTCACAGTAAGGATCCATTTTCACCTCTATAACTTTTACACCTTGCAAAGTGGGACTGAATTGGACCATCTGGCGGACTGGTTTTGGTCTTGTTTGTATTAGTCCAACAGGCATCATCTTCTCATTTTGCCTATATTTGATTTTAAAGTCTTCATCAGCTGATACACAAGGCGTGCTGATATCATCCCATCTCATATTAAAGTCCATGAGGTAATGTCCCCTGGCCAAAACCATCAGTTGAGACAATTCCTCGCTGGCATGATTTAATTTCCACTCAGCACGTATTTAAAAGCTTCCCCATATGCATCAGAACAGGTACATTTAAGATGATTTATTGGCATTCTGCTGAGCTCACAGCATTCAGTTTCCAGCCATGCAGCTCCAGACCGCTCACCATGTGCTCACACTCGCTCACTCTCTGGCCACTCCGTGCGCTGACAGAGGGTTTGGCTTTGGAGAGGCAGAAGTGCTGCTGCTGACTGCAATATGTGGCCACAACGCCTGCCAGCTTCTCCACTGAGTATATTTCATTACTTGTTATTTAATTTATCCCCTTGTTGTTGGACTGCTGTGCAGTTTCTAACAACATTTAGTCCATGCCAAGAAAATGTATGCCCACTTGTTTTTCCATAAAGGAGATTTCATCTATTCAACAAAAGGAAATTGAACTCCTTGTGGATGGAAAACGTGGCTGCTAAAACCCACTCCTGAGCTTTTAGTTTGTCTGAGTGAAATCTGTGGCATGAAATTCCCACAGATAAGGTCCGGTTAAAACAAATGGAGATTAAAGTATGAATGGAAAAGTTTTCTGTGTCAATCAATATGTCTGCCAGTTCGCACACCATTTGCCAATGGCTTTCTGAGCAGACAATTGTAAGAGCCTTAAGTTAGTCATGCACATCCTCAGAACTTGAATGAAAAGTAGCAAATGCGCTTCAAAGGCATGAACTTGGGGAAACGCGTCACCAGCCGACGTAGATCTTGTTAACTTTCACAGAGAGTTTTGCAAAACACAATTAAGCTGCTGGTTTGTCTTTTTTTAAATCCTCATTTTCTTTTGATCCTCTAACATCAGCCTTTTCTCCATGATGGATACAGGAAAGTCTACTGTCCAATGTGCTGATTAAATCACTGGTAATTGCAGTTGCTATGCTCAATCATACACAACATTAAAGTGGATTGAATATAAGTTAACCTCACGCTTGATTAAATTCCTGCTGCTGCAATATGACCTCCTTACATGTGATTAGCCATAATTAACGGAACAACTTCAAAGATGCAGTTTTCCTAAATTTATCTCCCCTCTTGTCTTTGTTCCATAAATTAAGATGCAAAAAGCGTGTGTTACAATTTCTAAATAACACACATACACACACACACACACACACACACACACACACACACACACACACACACACACACACACACACACACACACACAGATTCACAGGACAACTACCGTTGCTGCTTATCATCAAAGCTCGCGTGTGTTTGTTAGATAACATTTAATATTTCTCACAGGAGCCCCTCTGCTCGGCTCTTCCCTGTGATGGAAATCTATTCTGACCCGAACATTTGCGCACCGAGTGAAATAGTAACGTCAGGAGTGTATTTAGGAAATCAGCCTCCTCCAAAAAAAAAAAAAAAAAATGATGACAGTGGAGCTGCCAGTCAGCGTGAGGTAACCTGAGCTCGACAGGAGCCTCTTGGGTTTCCTCGGCAGCCCTCCGTCCTGTCACTATTACATTATGAGCCTTTTACCAACAAACACCGCTCCGTCAATCCTGTGCGCACTCAGGGGTGCGCGATTTAATCCATAACCCATACCATAATTACATGTGACGCACAACACACACACATACACACACACACACACACACACACACGTTCCTGGTAGTAATTTGATCATTTTGCTGTCATTATTAAGTTAAAGCTCCTGGCTGGAATAACAGTGATAGTGGGGGAAGCATTAGTGGGCTTCCCTCGTGGATCAGACAGTGTCAATAATTGCTATAGTGTTTCTCCGCGCGTTGAGCTGCTCAGCTGCCTGGTGTGGGTCAGTGAAATTATATCCGCTTCAGAAGTGGGCTATAAGCTGAGTTTAACTGTCCATTACACCCAGGAGCCGAGTGAAGAGTTTTCTGGGGTAAATGTGGCTCCTGCGCGCTGATTTACGGCTGATTCCAGAACATCAGTGCGAGTTGTTTTTATCTACGACACGTTCAGTTGTTTAAAAATGACCAAATAAAATGTAAAAGTCACAACATGTGCAGTAAAAGTGCGTCTTCCGGTTCTTACTTAAAAAAAATGCTATAGGGTTTTTGTTTTGATTTGTTTTCCTCTTTTACGCACGCCTCATACTGTTATTTTTTCGGGTTTTTTGGACTTCCCAGACTCACCTGCGTTCCTGAGCTTCTTGTTCCGATACACAGAGAAGATGACCAGCAGGTTGCCCAGGATGTCCACGACGATGGTGAAGATGAGGAAGCAGCCCAAAGTTGTGGTGACCCACGGCGGGCGGCTCAGCACGGCGTCACTGGAGCTGTTCAGGTGGGACCCATTTATCACCATTGTACACAACTTTTCGCAACTGTGCCAAATTCAACCTGCCGCCGCCCGTGGAGTTCCCGCTACGGTCCCGGTTTCGGTGCTGGGATACTATATTAACCTCCCGTGGGTTTCAGCTCCATCCTCTCCCAGGCACACGCTTCCCCTCCTTCTTCTTCCTCTTCTTCTTCTCCTTCCCCCCCGTGGAGCGTGGGCTTCAGCCGGCTGCCGTGGATGCGCTGTGGCGGTGCTGCTCGCCTCGGTGTCACTCCTGCGCCCGTGTGCCATTCACTTTGTCGGTATGCATGTGTGACATGAAGCCGCCACTTCCAACCTTCCCAGCATGTGACCAGACAGTCCGGAGAGCAGCGCTTTTATTTCGCGGGGGAAACACTGTCGCTCGGTGGCGACGCGTGGAAGCGCAGCTCCGAGAGCGTCCTATTTTCTGCGTGTTCATTCATGGCTTTGTGGCAGTTCGCTTGCCTTATTTCAGCAGCCCATTCATTATTATTTTGAAAAATCATTCATGGTTAGTTCCCTTTCAGGAAAATAAGAAGCACAAACCTGCAGTTTATCTAGCAATAATAGAATTGCGGCGTGCGTGAAAGCGCAAGGACGCATGATTGGAAGGTGTTGAAATGATCCTAAACTTAGATTTCTCACAGATTATGACTATATCCACAAGGGGAAAATTTAAAGATATTGTATTCAACATTACAAAAGCAACTTTGTGCCAAAAAGTCAATGTAAAAATGCATCTTGAAAGAGCATTTCCTATTTCAGTGACAGAAGTATTGGACAAATATTGACCAAACTGTCAAAAATGAATACTGTTTGATCCCTTACATTGTGATTTCATTGGCGCCCCAGATTCTTCTTAGTCTGACCCACAGAAAACCTCCCCAGGAATTAGTCTAATTCTTAGACCATGCGAGCATTTACAACACCATCTTCATTCCAAATCTGGACCAGATACAGCACCTAACCTTTGTTTAATCTGCAATTTATTGCAGGTTGTAATTGATTATAAATTATATTTCTAATCTATTCTAATTTAACCTGCAGCTTTATCAACTTTTTCCCATCACTTCTGAAATCTGTTGAAATCTGCTGTACAGGAATGTCCTTTTCAACCCAGGGTGTTTTCAGTACAACAGTTCAAACAACAATCTCTCACAATCAGTAATCTGATGCAAACATACACTAAATGATATAACCAGGCTCACCTTGGGAACCGTTGGTATTTCCATACAAAGAATAGCCATTATGCTATTGTTAGTTAATGATGGTCCCAATAAATGGGTCAGCCCTCCTCCATCAGCACCAGCAGCTTCTGCAGCTATTCATGAGCTGTCACAGAAAATGACAGTTTGTCATAATAAAATTGCGAAACCTCTCATCTAAAGCTTATTTAGAGACGCAGACGTAAGATATTGCAAAGAATAAAACATATTTACCATATTTACCGCCCTCCGGCCCAGCGTCAATGTTATTATAGGATTTTTCTTTATGACATACAGTAGAGCTGCAGCAGTTTGAATCCATAAATCAAATAGTTAACTACCAGAGAAAGAAACAAAGGCTATGCAGAATGTTAATAATAAATTCATCATTTAACTTTTTCAAGCCAAAAGACAACATAGATTCTGTGTGCATCTTCTTACATATAAAGATTTCCCTCCTTTCAGTGTTTTATGTGATTGCAAACTGAACATATTTAGATTTTAGACAGTAAGACAGAACAAGATGCCTGAAGATGACTGTGTGTGACATTTTATCAACCAAGCAATTAATTCATAAATTAGGAACATTTCCAGAAGATTAATCAATACAGAAAATAGGTGTTTCTTAGTTTCTGCTCAAATATACATGCTGGGTTCAAACCTTGAAAAACACAGAAACAGCACAAGAGACAGTACTCGAGCTCTCTTACTTTACTCGCCGCAAGGGGAGAGAGACAGGCTATACACAGTGCTGCAACAGCTGCCCAACTTTAAAGAGCCTGTGTCTCCCCTACCTCTTTTTATTTGCTTCAGACAGGCATGTAACATAGAAGGTGGTACCATGACTCAGCATGAGATGACAATGGAAAAAAACCTTCTTCAGCAGTAAGGTATTAACAGAGAGACCTTCAGAGACAGACAAATGGTATTTGCGTCTCGTTCTTGCTATCTCTATTACCCCGAAGGCCTAATCCTGGTCACCCCTTGGTATGTGCTGTGTCTACATGTTCCTGGCATAAAACACATATAAAATCCTGGTTCAAGGTACATGCAGAGTCATCAGTTCAAAGGGCAAATACGTTTCACAGTCAATCAATGATAATCTAAGCATAAGTATTCTATTCTAAGGATTCTGAGGATAATTCTTCTAACAATACAGCACTGGTTCCAAACTGTTTTTGGCTTGTGACCTTATAAAACAAAGTCTATTTGCAAAACATGTGCTTGCATATGATAAGGGATTATTTCCAAGTAAGCCATCCATCCATTCTCTATACACCGCTTTATCCTCACTAGGGTCGCAGGGGTGCTGAAGCCTATCCCAGCTGACTCGGGCGAAGGCAGGGGACACCCTGGACAGGTCACCAGTCTGTTGCAGGGCTACATATACAGACAGACAATCACACTCTCATTCACACCTACGGACAATTTAGAGTAATCAGTTAACCTCAGCATATTTTTGGACTGTGGGAGGAAGCCGGAGTACCCGGAGAAAACCCATGCATGCACAGGGAGAACATGCAAACTCCATGCAGAAAGATCCCAGGCCCAGGCCGGGATTTGAACCAGGGATCTTCTTGCTGCAAGGTGAAAGTGCTAACCACTACTCCGAGTAGTGGTTAGCACTGTTCCAAGTAAGCCAAAAAAACAATTATGTATATTTTTAGAGGAATAAAGAGCAGCAACAAAGCATTGTGCAGCACCAAATTTAAAAGTAAAATATTAAAAATTAGCAACTGCATAATGGATTTCTGTAGTTTTATGAACATGAGTTGGTTTCAGCTAAAGATCTATCACTTACCCAGTGACAGACCAGCTTGTGACCATCACATACTAACTAGTTATAGATTAGTTAGTTATTTAAGGCAGTTTATAGTAATCATTAAAACTGCCCTGTGTCCTGTAGTAATGATGTGAGAATACAGAAACAAATTTAACGTCTTGTTGTTCCGTAATCCTGCTAAAATCACTTCAGTGTTTTCAGATCTCTTCATTTTTTCCAGACTTTGTTTTGTTTTTTGTTCATAAATCTACAATCAGAAACCCACAATGACAGAGAGAAAACATGATTTTTGTGAATTCATATCAAAAATCTCTTGTACTATCTGCAAATCAATAGTTTGGCAGCAGCTCCAACTTTAATTCTTCTTGGGCGAGTCTCTACAAGCTTTGCAAACGTGGATGTGAGCAGTTTATCCCATTCTTCCTGACGGATCCTGTCAAACCTTGTCAGGTTAGACCGAAATGTATCTGTGAACTGTCTCTCCACTGTTGTTTTAAGAGGTTTGTGTCTGAGCCTTGGCTGGGCCACTCAAGGACAGTCAGAGGTTTGTCCCAAACCATCTCTAGGGTTATACTTGGATTCACTGTGGCGCTGAAAGGTGAACTGTTGCTCCAGGTCTCTGAATTCTGAGGCAGATTTTCTTTGGGAATTGTATTTGTTTCCCTGTCGCTGTCACTGAGAAACATCCCCAAAACATGGTGCTGCCACCACCATGCCCCTCAGTAAGGCTGGTATTGAGCCTTTGATTGATTACTTTGGAGAATTCTGTCACACTTCTTCAAATGTTGGTTGGCAAACACTGACCGTGCCAACAAGTCCTCAAATTCATGCGACCACATCGGTCGTATGTAACTTGCACAGGTCCATCCATGAGAGCGTATTTACGTTAGCGCCCCTGCGGGGAAAAGGAACACATTACGGGATTTAATTCGAGAAACGGCTTTTCCCTCACGAAACGGCTTTTTCCTCACTTTCCCAGCACGGGTTTAGGGTTATGGTTAGGGTTAGGGTGAGGGAAAGGAATAGGGATAGTGTTAGATAAAAGTTTGTTCATGGTGGCGTTTCACCTGTGACACCGGAGTGTCGATATTTACTCAACCGCCAGAGGTCGCATAGTCAAAACGTAACACTCGGTTGTAATACAGGAGTGTACAGAAGACCTATGTGGTCGTTTTTGGTTTGAGGACAGGCTGACCGTGCCGTCATGAGTCTTTGTTAGTGTCATCCGTCTGACTGCTCTCCCAGAAAGGCCTGATTGATGGACTGCCGCTGAGACGGTTCTCCCAGTTCAGTTTGCCACAGGTAGACTCTCATTAAGTGGTGAAATATTCAAGCAAACAGGATGCATCTGACCACAGCTTGGAGTGTCAAAGCAAAGGGTCTGAATACTTTTTGCAAAGGAGAGATTTTAGGTTTGATTTGTAAGAGATATGCAAAGATACAACCACTGAATGTACAACACTGTAAAGCAAAAGGTGAGGAAATCTGTGTCAAAGGCAATTTTATTGTTAGTTCTGCCATTTGCATCTTACATAGGCAGACCTGAAATGCCTTTTCTGTCAGGCCTTGGTGCAAACATAAAAAGACAAAGACAAAGACACGGAGAAACAAGACACGAAGCAACAAACAATCCAGTGCATGGATAGTATAATAGTAAACAAGAAAAGCACTCAGAGAGCACAGTACTCCGCCAAGACTTTTCTTTTCCCCATATGGCATTGACAGAAATGCAGAATGTTTTGTAGGAATGCAGCATTCATTGATTAGTTATTGATTATCAAAAATCACAGCAACATTTATTATAGATGTACCCACAAACAAAATTACCTTGTGGTGAGTACTGACGTGTGTTATGCACGTGTACGTTATGTACGGATACTGAATCACGTGACCTAAATATGTAGCAGGTGGTGGGAATTGATGGGACTCGGGAACACCCCCACAAATTAATAACATGTTCCTTGTATCATTTTCCAGCGCATAAGTCTGCAGCGGTCAATCTGTACTAGGACTGCAATCATGAGATCGTCAGCAGGCAGCTGACGTAGTGTTCACTTGTAGTCATGATTACAGTGACGCCAAGCCGCTATCTGCAATGATACAGAAATCTTTAACAAATCCGAGGATCCATACTTCACTGCCAAAATCTACTCACTTGGTCTTTGTGTCATTTGTGACCTTCCCTGAAATTTCATCCAAATCCATCAGTCCATCTTTGAGCAATGTTGCTAACAGACAAACAAACTGAAGCAGATTGTCACTAGTTCTTTGGCAGAATCCTGAAATGCAATACTGCCTGGCTGGTGTGCAAGTAGATATTTATCTACAGCTGTACAAGCAGTTCAATGTATTGTATTTTGTGCTAAATAAGATGCAGTATGTTCTTTGTGTCCTTGACTATGGTTGGAAAACAAAAACCACTTGGCCTTCTCACATTGTTCATCAAGTTTCCAACAGCTGCTAATGTTTAGCTAGACATGTTTAGAGCCAAACTTGTAATTTCTGACCAATCTGAGTTTACAAAGCCAAACATGTAAATAAATAAATAGCCTGAAACTCTCACTGTGTGTGTCTTGCCATCCTTGTAGCATTGGCAGCTCATTTTTGCTGATACAAGGATACCTCTCTTGGTTTTAATTGTGGAATCAAAAAATAATAATTTTAAACTCCCATCGTTGCTGCTTTTGAAGTCAGTTAATCATCAGTTGTGCATGTTTACAAGTGTTGTGTGACACAGTGATCAGACTTTCATTTTGCTTCTATTCAGAGAAGTCATCGTTTATCCTTCTCAGTCCATCACAATTAACTTAATGATGCTACTACTCAACAAAGCCCCCAAATTATGAGCCATAATAATCCACAGCTGCCTTTTGAGCTCTTACTTTAGTCTCCGTCTCTGTAATTTTTGTCATCACTTATCATTTTAAAATTTTGCAAAGCTCATTGTTAGAAAATATTTGTGAATTGCATTCAAGCAAAACACGATAATTATCTCCCATTCATCTCCCGATATTACACCGCACCATAGGTCAGCCTGTTGTTCTCACCGTACCGCTCGGCTGGCATCATTACAAAAACCTCCCACAGCAAATCAAAACAAAGTGAAGGGAGAGAGAGAAAAAAAGAAGCGGCAAAGATTGATTCTGAATAATCACCGCGGTTTGTGAGACAATGCAGCATACTGTAAGAAACAGTAAAAGGAGAGCGGGGGTGGAGGCGGGTGGGGGGTGGGGGTGGAGATGGGCGGAAATGAAAGATGGAATCTGTGTGTGTCATTCTGCTGATGATGAAAGAAGCTTTAACAGCATCAGCAGAACAAGTGGGACATTTTGAGCTGCTTCATCAGAACAGCTTACCCTCTGATTTACAGCCACAGTTCTGTAGGGAAAGTCAGTCACTCACAACAAAATGGTAATTGGTGAAATTACACCCATTTCCACTCGTCACAAGTCAGGAAATGTGGCAGTCTTGGATACTGTGGAATGAGATCAATTTCAAATTCAGACGTTGAAATCTTTTTGACAAATCTTAAAGCAGTATTCGCTTTCAGCTCAGTATTTTTCTCTCCTAACTTTTATCTGCAAGCAAATATAAACCACAGTGAGACAGCTGCTGATGTGCGTATTTTGTAAATTTTTCCAACAAAGATAAAAACCTTTTCATCAAACATCTTTGTGGAAACAGCACAAGCCTCTGAAAAAAAATGACAGTACATAGCGATACACATTATATGGCCTACTTCATCTCATAGTGCTCTTAAGCTTGTGTTCCATTTAGGAAGTGCAAGCTAGTTTACCAAGCGATGTTTGCTTTGATTCCACCAAGGCTGCATGGATGTATTAAGAAGAAACTAGATAATGAATTACAAAATTCCAGCGTCCTCCATTAGACAACTCAGTGTTCTGCATGCTTAAGCAGTTTAGGTCTGTAGAGCATGCACATTAGCATCCCTCTCAGTCCATCCTATTGGCATGTGCAACGGAGACTCCCATCATTCAGGTTAGCCGACTTCCTGCTAATCTCCCATGCACATTAATGGTATTGAATAAAACAATCATACAGCTCCTCTACACTTACCAAGTGTTACTGGACAGAATGGAGGGGTCATCGCACTCTATCCACCATTTTACAGCCATTGTGTGGCCACTGTGCACCACATGATGAATACAGAAGTTGTAACAAAATGACCACAGTGTCACACCCCTCTGTTTCCAAGGAACTGGCTCATCAGGGTAATGACGAGCGGCCGTGTGGAGAGCACAGGTGGCAGAAATGACGATCAGTGCAGCATTTAAGCCTGACTCCCAGCTCAGTTCTCTGCTGGTTCATTCGATCATCTACCCTGCCCATGACGCACTCCTCCATATTCTGCAATCCATTCACCTTCGCCTGCACGCCGCTTCTCGGACTCTGTTTCCCCTGTTTGGACTTCTGGCTGTTTTTCCTGCCATCATCTCATTCCCACACTGGACTCCGTAAGCCACCCTTTCCGTTAGTTTATCTTTTGTTAGTTTTCACCTTGGTCATCTGGCTCGTTTTGTTAATTTAGTTCTATTTTATTTATAGTTTTTACCCAGGCCGTATGGTCCACCCTTAGTTAGTTAATTTAGTTAAGTTTCCTGAAGTCCTCCTTTTGAGTATTGTTGTGTCATTTTAATTTCATTAAATCCTTTTCCTTATTTACCCCTCTGCCTGTTGCCTGTTGCCTGCTGCTTGGGTTCACACTCCCATTTCATGACACACAGGGCTGTTCGGGGTTCGCTGGGTGCAAAAATGCAGTTTTTATACCACCTGCCGATTCACTGACAGCTCCACAACCTGCGTTATAAGTGCTGACTGTCTAAAGATGGACGAATCTGCTGTGACATCACCCACAAGGTTTCTGAAGAAGCTCAGTGTGATTGCAGGCATCACCATCTCTGCAATATTTGACTAACAAGAAAAGCACACAGAGATCACAGTTCTCTGCCTAGGTAGCTCAGTCATATCATTTCCAACGGCGGAAGTCTTGAAAAAAATTTATGACAGAAATCACGGCACCATAGAATGTGGCCATTTAATATAGATGTACCCACAAACAAAATGACCTGTGTGTTATGCATGTTTACGTTATGTACGGATACAGAATCATGTGACCCACATATGGTGGGAATTCATGGGACTAGGAAACATCCCCACAATTTAATCAATTGTTCCTTGTGTCATTTCTGATGGATAAGTCCCGGTAAGTCTGCAGCGGTCGATTTGTAGTAGGATTGCAATCATTTGATCATCAGTAGGCAGCTGATGTAGTGTTTGTTCACTTGTTGTCAAAGTTACAGTGACACTGTGCCGCTATCTCACAGTGATACAGAAATCTTTAACAAAGCCGTGGATCCAGACTATAAGCCGCATTCCCGCCAAAATCTAATCACTTGGTCCTTGTGTCATTTTTGACCTTCAATGAAAATTTCATCCAAATAAGTTAGTTTGTTTTTGAGTAATGTTGCTAACAGACAGACAGACGGACCGACAGACAGACAGACAGACCAACAAACGCACGCCAGTCTTCACATTGATTATGACACCGGAAGATCACAGGATGTAAAATTGTGGAATATCACTCAAAAATATCCAAAATGACACATGAAAATGAGACCTTTCAAGATGGTATAACTTCTTTCTTTCACCCGCAGCATCAAGACTGCCTTGATTTTTTTTCTCCATATTTTCCACTTTTTTAGTTGCGTTTTCTGTATTTACAGTTGTTTCTCAAATCATTGCTGCAGCACAACTGATGCACCATCATGGCAATGTGGCCACACAAACCTGTTTTAAAACTGTCAAATACCAAGACATTCACCTGCAGCTGACAAGCTCTAATCTGCACCAAGTGAACTGTGTTGGTTTGAATGTAACAGACATTTATTGAAATAGTTTGTGGTGAGATACAGCATGTTATAGCTCTGTAATCTGCAACAGCTGATGTATTTTTCGTCTCCTTTCTCAACAAATCAGCGCCTACTTCTTTAGAATATTTGTAAAGACTTTGCCATCAAAACTCCTCTCAAAAAGAAGGAGCTAGCTATCCAACTTAGCATTTATTCTCTACAAGATGTTACTTGTTATTCATGTTGTACAACTGTGGTGTCAGCAGCAGCAGCTTCTGCGCACTTATACAAAGCAGGGAGTCCAGCCAGTGTAAGCAGCCTCTCATTTATGGGTCGAGATAAAATGACGGCAAATTAACAGACTGTTCAAGGTCAAAGCAAATGTTTGCTCTGCAACCTAAACATTACTTACTTTACCCTGCTGTTTGATGAAGCAACATACAGCGGTACCAACAATCACAGACGCTGACAGATTTATTTCCGTGAATCAGTAGCTGAGACTCTCTGCATCCACTGTGTATTCCTCCGTGGAGCCCATGATTCACTCTTTTCCCTACTCTGACTTTATAATCATCCAGAGCAATGAGACTTTTATCTAATGGATTATTGAAGCAGTTTATAAATCTGTAATATCAGTGGTAGAGAAGCAAGCGTAGAACATGAAACCCAACCTCAAGACAAGTAATAAACAGGCATCTGAGAGGGAGAGAGACATATCTGCAGGGGATACTGTGTTTTGTTTTGACTCTCAAGCTTTTAGGGAAGCACATTGCCGCTACAAGGGTTTACTTTTATTAAAATGGTCATGAAGAGTCAACGAGATGACGAATTTGCACGCTTTGTTGCAGCAATCTGGATGCAGCGTAGCAAAAATAGTGAATGTGCAGCAGTATTTGTCTTTGTAATTTATTAAAGAATAAAAGGAGTAACGATGAATAATAAAGGGGGGGTGCATTGATGCAGGGTGAATATTTCTGCTGAAAGGGCAGAGGTCTGACCAAGACAAAAGCAGAGAATGCAAACTTATAATAGCATCTGTCCTTCTCACAGCACAGCTTTGCCTTTCTCATGAAGACAATACAGACAATCTCAGCCGAGGCATCTCATGGTTTCGGTGTTGTTTGAGTTTGGTGTTTAACATAACACTAGAAAAACACTCCCCCACGGCTGTTCATTCCCCATATGGCGTTGTCAGAAATGCCGCTTTTTTATTAAATGCAGCATTTATTTATTAGTGATCGATGATCAGAAATTACGCCACCATAGAATTTTGCCATCTACTATAGACGTACCCACAAACAAAAAAGTCTCTGCGCTGAGGTCAGGTGTGTGTTATGCATGTGTACGTTTTGTACGGATAGCGAATCGCATGACATAAATATGCAGCGGCAGCGGCAATTGATGGGACTTCCAAAGGATAAGTCCTGATAAGTCCACAGCGGTCGATTTGTAGGAGGATCGCAATCGTGATTGTCAGCAGGCAGTTGATGTAGTGTTCAGTTGTGATGATACGCAATGATACGGAAATCTTTAACAAATCCTTGGATCCAGACTTTAAGCTGCATCACTGCCAAAATCTAATCACTTGGTCCTTTTGTCATTTTTGACCTTCCCTGAAAATTTTATCCAAATCCGTGTGTCTGTTTGTGAGTAATGTTGCTAACAGAGAGACAGACAGACAAATGTATGCCGCTTGTCACATACCATAGTAGAACACATGGTTTTGATCAGGTCTGTTATGTGCTCTGATTAGCAGTCATGCCCAGACCTGTTTGTGATCGTCATTACAAATACAGTTCATCCAAGCACACAGGAGAGAAGTACTTTTTGCATTTTGTGCCAAAAGAGCCTCAAATGAATCGAAGTCAGAGCAGCAAAATAGAAATGACT
Source organism: Acanthochromis polyacanthus (assembly GCF_021347895.1). Taxonomy (NCBI): domain Eukaryota; kingdom Metazoa; phylum Chordata; class Actinopteri; family Pomacentridae; genus Acanthochromis; species Acanthochromis polyacanthus. Next base: position 35,560,927 of record NC_067115.1, on the reverse strand, counting down.
GGTGTCTTCTAAGAGAAACACCTTCAAAGCAGTCTTTTTTCATTTTGTCAAAAATAAACAGAGCAAAACTAAGTACTGAGCACAGCGGCGGCAGCTGAGGGAGGGAAGGTGTGCGGTACAGTATAGCTTCATGACGCCGAGCAGGGAAACAGGTTGAAGAACGCTGTGATGAGATCAGTGGGGGAATGAACAGGGAAAGGGTGAAGATGGGAGTGGGAGAGAAGTACTGTGTGTGGGGGAGGGAAAGGGCAGGTGCACCCATGAGGAGGGCAGGAGGGTGCCGAGAGGAACCCCCCCCCCCACCTTTAACACACACATACACACACACACTCCTGTCCGAGTCGCTCATTTGAGAGAGCTGTCAGCAAAATGAAGGAGAGGAGACAGAAGTAATGTAATCTGTTCGGTCTCGACACCGCCCCAGCATGTGTCTGCCGCTTCACTGGCCATCACCGCATCCCACAGAGAAACAAGAGTGTTTGCTTTTATCTGCCGTCGCTCCCTCCGCCTTCTCCTCCGCTCGGCGGGTTGCCATGACAACGGCGGAGCTCCACCCAGGAAGAGAGATGTGAATGCTGGGAGAAAGAGGATTATTGGGGTCAGTGGTCTCTGCATGTGTCTCTCCCTCTCTCACGCACATGCCCACACAGGCTTTCACACAGCACACGATTATGCACAAACACATACCAATACAGTAAGTATTTAACAGGAACGCAGCCAGACATTGAGTTTTATTGTTTTGGTTGTTTATTTAGTTAATGGGGCCCCCTAGAGAGATGCTTTATGGCTTTATGGGTTAGTTTTCATATCGCATTTGGGAATATTGTTTTTAAATTGTGGGAATTTGCCAGTGATGCTTTTCCACTATTTTTGTTTTTTGTCAACTCATGATTGGGCTTCTGAAGTCCTTTAAAGGCTTTCTCCAGTGGCTTACTGTTGCACTTCTATGAAGAGGAAATCTCAGAAAGCATTTTTTTTCGTTTTCTTAGTCCTGCTCCTGCTGGATTTCTGACCATGATTCCCACTGTATGTGTCCACTCAGAATCACAAATACTTTATTGATCCCTGATTGGAAATTGCTTACATTACAGTCGCTCCCATTCAAAGTCAAAAGTGTAAACAGGACTTATATATATATATAGATAAACATAAGCAGAAAAATATGAAAGAAACAGTATGAGCATAAATGTAAAATATGCTTTTCCTAAGAAACAAAATATAAGTATGCAGTGTAATAACTGTGTTATTGCACAGAGATACATAGTTATTGCATACTATTGAGTGTGAACTCGGGAAGTGAAGTGAATGCACAAATTAGTTCTCCCTCACACACCTACTACATAGAGTTCCATTGATTTTCTTTTTTCTGCATTATATATTATTTATATAGACACATACCTACCAATAATGACGTAGTAAATCTAGAATTAGGCTACATTCATGAAAATAATAGGTACTCAAAGGCAGTATGTCCATATTGGAAATATTTCTGGATAGAATCCTGTTACTCCACCATGGAATGTGGTGGAGTTTTGTGATGATTGGCATTGGTCTGTCTGTCTGTCTGTTAGCAACATTACTACACATTACATAACATTACAAAACGTTTTATCAAACATTAATACTTTGCAAAAAGTTCAGTTCCTGTCCTAGCCTAGCCGCGCGAGACAACCCACGGCAACGAATTTAATTCTCTGCCAGAGTGGGTCTAGTTACCCTCCATAAGGCTCGAGGTTGGATGCTCCTAAAACTGTCCGGACGAATCACCATGAAGTGTAGAGTCAGAAGGCGGGCGTAGCAAAGTGACGACAGAGGCGCGACAATTCTGACAGAAACAACCGGAAACAACTAGCCTTGCCGCGCTAGACAACCCACGGCAACGAATTTAATTCTCTGCCAGGGTCGCCAACAAAAACAACAACAGTCGTTGAGCTCCATTAGCACCGACTCTGAATAATCTTTCTGTTAGCATGTCTGTAATATACTTGAGCTTCACCCATTGACTCTATAAATAAGGCTTCACCGAACTTCCGCATCCTCTGATTTCCGGCGCTCTAGGAGCATATTCGTTGCGCTGATTGGTTGTATACCTACCCAGTTGCTGCAGAGTGATTTGATAGACAACCTTTTAGCCCGCCTCCCTCCCTGTCGAGCGGGCCTAGACCTTTGCGTCTTCAGAACATGGGTCTAGCGCGGCTAGGCTATTCCTGTCCATCTTTGAACAAAAAAAACAGATGAAGCCGATACAAAGATTGCACTACCTTTTGCAACACGCATCCATTTTTTATGTACTTTCAATACACAGATCATGACTTTAAGGAAATGATGCCATGGGCTCATTTGGATATTGAATTCATATTCAGTTTCCTCTGAAAACCACGTGTCTCAATAATGTCAAGTTTCCATGAGTTTTGAAAAAATTTGTGGTATTTTTGTGCTTTTGGAAACATTTCTCTTTCAAATCCAACAAATTTTTAATGGCTTGCATAGCTAAAAGGTGGAGGCGTTGCGTCTGCACTTTAAAAAGTTGATTGGGTTTATTGGTTTATTTGTCTAGTCAGTAGTTTTGATTTGATCTCATTGTATAACTTTATAAACCCAAAATCTGCTCGGAAACAGTAAAAGGTGAATATGAAGTCAGACTACTCACCAGCTGCTCATTCTTGTTGGCTAGGCTACAGAAGACTGAATAAAATGCAGAAACTCATAAATTTGTCTGAATAAGATAAGAAAACTGAGTTATGAAACCTAATCATTTCATTTAAATTCATTTGCAGGAGCATCTGTAGCTAACAATGAGTTCAATGTTTGGCAATAGGACACTTGTGCAGCTCATTCACGTTGATGATTGCTTGAATAAGGTGCTGCTGTTCTCAAATTGTCGACTAGAACGCAACACGAGAACTGTGGGGTCGATGTTAATAACAGTTCAGTCTCTTTGTATAGATCAGACGTTTCTGCTTCTGAGGGGTGTTTTCAGCATAATTTCTCATGAATGACTGGGCAGATTTTCAAGCCCAGGAGGTCCATCTTTTCTTCTTTTTTTCTTTTCAGACTCCCAGTGCTGTGTAGACATGTTTAAACAACACGCCAGCCTCTCGTTAATCCCCTTCTTCCACTGTCTGCGTTTCTCTCAGACAGTTCTGTTTAATTTGACTTGATATTTGAGTTATTTGATATTTGCATATTGTACGCGAAGCCTCGGCTCGTGTTTAGAAACGGTCTTGTGCACACATCCTCTGCAAACAGCAAATCGCAGTGTGAGGTGTGATTGATGAAAAACTGATCTTGCTGTCAGAAAGTCTGGACTGTTTTAAACTCGCTGTGACAGCTGGTTTTTCCATTTTATGAATAGCATTAATACCTGGAATATAGAACAAATACAGAGGAAAATGTTGGATTTTGAATAAAAATGACATTTTTTTTCGAACGAAACTTATACAAATGCTGTCACTGCTGTAGATGACTTGCTGCAATCATTGTAGCATTTTTAGCAACAATATTTGTTGATTTTTTTTACACTCACAATCTCAGATAAGATTATTCAAACCACTTTCTGTCCATTAAGGCAGCAACAACTGAATTTGTTACTGTCCACAAGGGGGTACCACAGGTTTCTGTATTAGGTCCCCTTTTATTCATTATTTATATCAATGATGTGGGTCTGAATGTGTCAGATACTAACCTGTAGTTAGCCTTTTTATGCTGATGACACAGTTATTTACTGCTGTGGATCAACTCTCGTTCAGGCTGTTGAATCCATGCACCAAGACTTTATTGCTGTCCAGCACTCATTACTTCACTTGAAATTTATTCTCAGTGCAGACAAGACTAGCTAATGTTGTTTTCCAATTCTAGGAAGTGGCCACAAATGATTCCGTCAGTGTCCACACTTGATGGAAATGAAATAGAGGTGGTTCACATGCAGAAGTATCTGGGTGTCTTGATTGATGACTCCATCATTTTAAAGCCACATGTGGAGAAATTTGTGATGGAGCTGATTCTAAGACTGGGTTTTTATTTTTGAAACAAGTTGTGTGTTTTTTAATGCAAAAAGCAGCTTATTGCTGTGACTTTTTTTTTTTGTGTTGGATTATGGAGATATTTTGTAAATGAATGCTTCTGCTCAATGTCTGAATGGCTGACGCTGTTTACCATGCTTCTCTGAGGTTTATTACGAACTATAAAGTGTCGACACACCACTGCAAGTTCTACTCTCGGGTGTGTTGGCCAGCTTTAGCCACTCGAAGGTATACTTTGGTATAAGGCAATACTTGGACTACTGTCCACCTGCATTTGTGCCTTAACTGCAAAGAAAAGTGCTGATCTTTACTCTTTCCATTCACAAGGTCATTTGTTGCTTTCTTTTCCATAATCTCGTACTGAATTAGGTAAAAAGGCTTTTGTTTTGTACCTTTTGCATGGACGATGTTGTAGAAAGACTAAAAAATTAACTGAGTTAATCTCATTGAGCGGTTTTAAATCTAAACTGAGAGATCTTAGGGCCACAACATGCACTTGTTTTGAATAATCTGATTGCAAATTTAATCTCTTTATTTGTTTCTTTGCTAATGTTTTTATAATTGTGTTTTAACGGTGTAAGTTTGTAACTGTGTTTTGTATTTGCTGCAGCATATCTTGGCCAGGACTCCCTTGAAAAAGAGTTTCTTAATCTCAGTAGAATTTCTCCTGGTTAAATAAAGGTAAACAAACAAACAAACAAATAAATAAAATAAAAAGCCTGATTAAAGCTGAGATTGCACAGATTTATTCAGAACACAATCTGATGTCAGTAACTTCACTTCGATACTGACTCAGTTTAGCTTTGCAAATCTGGTGAAACTCTACATGAGCAGTTAAATATTATTTTTTTATTTCCAATAGTGTCATTAAAAAATCTCCATAGAGAGGAGTAGTAATCGTCAACAAGATTTGTCGTGTACAAATGGCTCCATCAGGACTGTTTGACAGACTTATGAAGCCTTCAAAGGAGAGGAAGACTATTATCTCTGGTAGATAGAGCTGTAAGGAGGAAATCATGTAGACTAATCACTGTGTAAATTCTCGTACCAACTGATCCGTGTATCAGTCGATTTGGCTGATTTGGGTTCTTTCATCCAGCCACTAGGAACCACGGAGTGCAATCATTTGATGAGGCTCTTTGTCACTCCGCTGTGTTTGGCTCTGAGAATCGTTCTGTTTGCCTCATGCAGCTCTCCTGAGTTGGCTTATGCAGCCATCTTGTGGTTGTCAACTCGCACTGCAACCCCTCAGCCTCCCATGGCAAAAGCTAATGAGCACAACCCCTGAAGCAGAACACCTCAGTTCCCAGAGAACTGCCTCTGTGATTCCATAGTATGAATAATGCATTAATAGGTATGAAAGTCTTAATTTATTTAATGAAAGAAAAACACCTGGTGCCATTTCCACAGTTAATTGGATCCATCAAGCATGAGATTAAGGAGCACATGAGTGGCTGCCGAGTGGTTCGATTACCGACCGCTGCCAGACTTTGGGTTATAGGCTTCTCTTCTTTTATCTTACCAACTGAGGAGCTGTTTCATTCCACATGTGAAACCTGAGCACACTTACTGAATGTGTTTTATATTCTGCCCTGTCAGCAGAGAAACTAGAGTCAACTCCCAGCCTGAAACTAATGAGGACTCACAATAGATTTGCATTATGTAAGATCTTGAACCAAACATGGCATTAATAAAGCAGCAAACAATTATCTGCTATACAAAGATATAGCTGGGTGATGTAATATGCGGTGTCTGCTCTGTGTTTTGGAAGCAAATTGATTGCAGATTAGTGCACAGAGATATTAGTTCTGTAGCAAAAGCTCAGTGTGCACATCCACTTATTAACCAAATGCGGCCCTGTTAATGTTCAACCCCCCACAGCTTGCAAGAGCAACAGAGGTCAACAAAATGAAGTTTACCACTAAATTTCATACGGCTTTGTGAACATCTTTACGCACTGTTCACAAATGTAAAGACACACTGAAATAAAAATAATAATAATAATAATAAAACATGTATGTAGTCCTGCGACAGACTGGCGACCTGTCCTGGGTGTCCCCTACCTTCGCCCGAGTCCGCTGGGATAGGCTCCAGCACCCCCCGCGACCCTAGTGAGGATAAAGCGGTGTATAGAGGATGGATGGATGGATAATAAAGCACGCTTTCTAATGTAGTCTCTAATCTTTCTACTGGAATGCTTCTTTAAAGGCATTAGAGGAGATTTAATTTCCTACGAATTTAAACATAGCATGCGCATGCGCCCATACAACCTCTCCCTCACCCCCCTCTAACCTCCCCTCTCTTAACATTTACGAAGAAACGGCCCCCCTCCAGAAACTTCAGCCGCAGTATAATACAATAATACATTTTTCCTGTCCAGAAGGAATATAGCAACCAAGGCATCTGTCTTTAGGCCCATTTGTTGCTTGAGCTGACGCCATCGCCCAAATGACTCGCCAATAATCACTTTTGTTTTTGCATTCTCGCGATCCAGTTGTCTTTTATTTTCTCTGACCTCAATTATGCCTTTCTTTTACGGCTGGGTCCCCCTGGATCTTTATCTGCCATTATGTCAGAAAAGATGAGCAAAACTAGTCGCCAGCTAACTATGAAGCTATACCAAAGCAACACATACACAAAACACGTAAGTCCAAGGCGTACGTAATCTACGTAACTAGGCCTGAGCCGGAAGATTTTTGATTGACAGGAACGGGAGCAAACCAAACGCCTCGGTCCGAGCGCGTTGATTGGCTGATGTTTTTCAGGTCCTGCCATGTCAACAGTTTTTTTTTTTTAATTTTTTTATTCTTTTAGAAATCATACATACAAGTCCACTAAAGGTCAGTATATTCATTTTGTGTGAATCAGACAAATTAAACAACAAAAACATCCTCCATAATGCCTTTAAATTCCAAGAAGCGATCCAGTAGAATGCTTTAAAAATGCTTTAAAAAAAAAAACATTGATGGCTCGTCTTGAATATGAAGACTTTGTCCAATCCAAATGTTCATGCCTCTGAAATTCTCCTTTCTGAGTTTGTAAATACGCTGAGACTGGCCTCCCACAATGCACTGCAAAAGCAAAAATGCCATCTGGAGCTCCACTGGTGCCCCCAAAACAAGAACTGGAATCTTATTCACCTAATCTATGTGCATTTTTTAAATTTCTGCTCAGTGCAGGTGTCTCTCAGATGACTATTCTTCTACACTTGTGTTTGTTCTATGGTTGTTGCTAGAGGTACGGACCCGTACCCGTAGCCTGTAGACTACGGATATGGCACTTGCCATTTGCCAATCAGATACGCGAGATCTGGTCACGTGACTCCCAGTGGACGCTAGCGGTTTTGCTTTTTGAGACTTTTTTCATCCACAGGTCTACATACAAGCAGAGAGAGAAGGATGAAGTGAAGGGGACTTTACACACGCTACAGCCATTTCATGTGTTTTACGATGCTAGTGTGGGCTAATAGTTGTGGCTGGATTATTTTTTCTTACCTTTTGTGTAGATAGATAAGGGGAAGGTTTGTTTTCTTTTTTTTGGTCTGAGATGCTAGTGCTCTTGCAACATCCAGTGGTTTATGAAAGGTTACACAAAGAACCTTTAACAAAAAGCAACAGAATGTGGTTTTGGTTTGGTCATGAACAAGCACCATGTGTTGTTTGATGACAAAGAAGGAAACCGCTTTCTCAAAATTCATTCGTTGTTACAAAAAAAACAAACATTCATGACCTTGCAAATTATAGCTGTGCACAGTTACAGTCACACAGAACCCAGAATCTAAATGCATCTTGCTACATTTGAAACTGCAGAATAATAGAAGCTAAGCAGCATGGGACCTTTTTAATGACTTGTAAAACAGTTATTTGTTTCTTATTTTACATTAAGTTATCAGATTTGCAGTTATAGTTGATAGAATGAATCCATTCTCTACTAATCGCACTTGCAGCTTTAAACCAACAAAATTTCCAACTTATTCCATCCTTTACAGCAGGTTTAATAAAGGGTTGAATGTTCGTGGATTCATTTCAGTTACAGTCAATCGGTGGGGGTGAAACTACAATAATGTCATATGTTTTGTGTATGTGTTACCTCAGTAAAGTGGTGTTTTTCCTGACACAGCTATAAAAAAACTGACTGTAAACCAGAGCGGTGGCTAACTCGGCAGCCCTGTGGTTCAGTAGTGAGGCTCTGCTCTCATACTGTTGACATGGTAAGATTCATTAGAGGGAGGCCGAGGACAGATATGTCTTGACAGTGGTCGGCCTATTACGGCCAACGTGGAGTGACTCTGCTGTCCTGACTGGAGGTCAGAAGGTCGTTCTTCCACCGCAGAGCCCAGGAGGTAAAACAGTCAATCCTTTGTGAAGTCATGACCAGGTCAGCACAGTGCAGAGAGCCAAACGGTGGAAAAATACAGAGCGCAGAGGGAGTGCAGCGGTGGACGAGGCCTGGAGGTATCAGGGTCGTGTTATTCTATCAGCCTCATGTGAGACAGCCAGGGTTTATTGATACAAGCAGCTACAGGGAGATGACACGCAGCAGTCAGACATTAAGGAGGCCCCAAACAGGAGGTTTAAGTGTTTCGCTGTGTCACTGTGTATCTTAGGGACTGAAAAATGACAAGCCACAAATGACTTGCCAATTACTAAGTACTGCTACAACTAAAAGTTAATTTCAGTCACAATTAATCTGCCAATAATTTGCTCAATTCGTCCATCATGAATACAGAAAGTATTTGACCAACAGTCCAAGAGCCCAAAATGTTTCCTGTACCCAATAGAGCTTCGCCGTTGTTCAGAATCAATGGTTAAATCTAGCAGTGTCCTGTCTCCATTAGTGTATGAGATCCAGAAAACCAGCAAGAATGTTCACTTCAATCTGTGAATTTATTTCTGTTGGTATCTTACTGCTGGTCTTGTGTAAACACAGACTTCGAAAAATTCCTGATTTTTTTTTATGTGACCATTGGTTGCAACCAAATCACTGATCACTTCACAATTGCACCCAGGAACACAGAATTTTTTGGTTTTACCAAATCTGCTCAGTCCAAACAGTTTATATTTGGCAAAATGTTTAGTGAGACATGCTAAATATCATGATTTTAAGTCTACATTTAGTGAAATTTTCTGCTAGGACAGCAGTTCAATGACTGTTTCTGTAGTTTCTTTGACTAATTGTTGGTGATTTTTAAGAAAAGTCGACTTGACTTTTAAGACAGGAGGTGTGTTTTTGGTTCAGAAGGTTAAGAAGATAGCTTTACTTTGCCCAAGTACTGAAGCTAATGATTCATGGTGGCTTTAAGACACAGTTGTCTTTGATCAAACTAATCACATTTCAAAATACAATGACATTTTGGCAAATGCTAACATTAATACGACCCAAAGCAAAAAGTTCTGGTGCCTCACTGTCACTGTGGATTGAAAAACTAGGAACTGAAAAATGACGAGATGCAAATCATTTGTCGTTTATCAAGTACTGCTGCATTTCAGAAACAATTAGTCTGCCAACAATTTTCTCAATGTTTGACCAACAATTCAAAAACCCAAAATGTTTCCTGGACCTAATGGAGCCTGACTGTAGTCAATGGTTAACTCATTATATCATTAATTACTATCAAACATTGTGTCCTGTCTGCATTAGTGTATGAGCTCAAGAAAACTAAATATGCACTTCAATCTGTGAATTTGACATTTTTAGTTTAAAAAGTCCCCAAAATGGTTGTTAATCAACTATCAGAGGGATCATTTCAGTTCCACTTGAATGAACATAAATCACAAAGGTCTAAAATAAAAAGTCCGACCTCATTCTCACAAGTCATACTAGACACGAGCTTTGACACCAACTTCCTGCTACATCTTGGTTGTATTCGTAAGTACACACAGAAAATAAATGCACCCAGACATCAGGAGTATTTTTTAGGAATAATTTATTGCCAGTAGGAAAGCGTGAGCTTGTGGCAGTATTCAATAAAAACCTTAACAAGACCATAGCACTGCTCAGACGCACACAGACACCTGAAAAAGTCACGTGTCCATGGATAACTCTGCACTATAAATATATTGGGTCCCATTTTCTTGGTGGAAAAATAAAGAGGTTCCAAAGTCAAAATGTACAAACAAACAAATAAAAAAACAACACAAGAATATGCAGTCGTTCATTGAAGACCCTTTTTGAAATGAGCAAGAGACAACAAACTTTTACGAGTACACTGTGTTCAGAAAAGCCACGCTCTTCTCTTCTCTTTTTTATTTCATCAGTGAATGTAAGCACAGTAAGGCTGATAATGTCACACCATTGAACTCTTTTTTGTTGAAAATAAAAGCATAGAATATCTACAAAACCTAGTAAACTTTGAAATCAAAACTGTACATTTAAATTTACATTGAGGACTTGTATAAAATCATTTTGCTTGGTTTGTTTATAGAAACAAAGATATTTTCATGAAATATTCTTTTTTTTTTCATGATGCTTTTCCTGTTGTACATTGAAATGTTGATCCTTCAGACAACCCACATCCTGTGTATGATGACAGCTACTTAAAGCAATGGCTCCGCCAACTCAAAGGGGTAGGAGTCGGACTGAGCAGAAGCAAAGAGGCTCCAGTTGCTCCTGTAGCTTCTTCAGATCTTCTCAGCCGAATGGCCCTCACAACCAGTCTCAACAACTCCTGTTCTTAATCAGATTCTTTGTTTGTGTCAGTGTGCATGTATGTGTGTGGTGTTGCTTTATGTGTCCACATACTGTGCGTGTTTGGTGTGAGTGGTGTGTCAAGGGAAAACGTAAGGTGTAGCTGTGGGTTCAGGCACTTTTGTTTGGATCCAGTGTCAGACTTCTGTGTGCTGTTGGGAGTCCAGCGCCGGGATGGCCAGCCGCTCGAAGTGGCCCTCGTCTCCGCTCTCGTAGTCGCTGATCATCACCTCGGACTCCTCGCAGCACGCCGACATGTCCGAGCAAGAGGCTGTGGACGTGTACAGAGACATGGACATGTTGTCCAGAGCTGAGGAGTCGAAGTCCCGACTACAGCCTAAAGGGTAGCCCCCTCTGTACCCACCGGTGCCCATGGTGGAGGCTGGGGTAACGGTGGCAGAGGTGGAGGTGGTACCCTGGCCCTCGGTGTCGCCTCCGTCACTTGGGTAGGAGTGCTGCGGCAGATACTGGTTAAGGCTGTAGAGTTGGGGCAGAGCTGGGCGCTGGCGGACGCCACTGCCTGGACCGCCCACAGACGGGTCCAGGTCTCTGCCGAGGGGCCGCAGTGTGTCGCAGCGGTCGCTGTATTCTGGCAAAGGCGGCGGCGGGAGGTCGTCGTTTGTTGGGAAGTCCTCTGGCGGCGGAGGGAAATCGCTCTCAATGTCAAAGCCGCCCGGATAATAGTCGGTGTCGATGGCACTCGGGTCACTGTACAGAGGGGCGGGTGACTCCACAACCTCATACTGTGGAAACTCCTGGATTCCAGGAAGTTGAACACTTGGCATCCAATCAGATGTGTCCCAGTGATATCCTGTGTGACAAGACCAAAGACATAGATGAATTCTGCAGCAAAGCTCAATGAGTCACATCCACCTATTTACATCCATCTTGTTAATGTTAAAACCCCACACCATGCAACAGCAACACAGGTCAAAGGCACACCAACAACATGAGGTTTATCACAGAACTTCACATGACTCAGTCAACAACATCTTCACACACGATTCACAGATGTAGAGACACAGTGATATAAAAAACACATTCTCTAATCCTGTCTCCCTGTCATATTTGTTCAGTTTCCTTTTGTTAAATGCTAAAAGTATGTCAAAAATGCTTGTTGAAATTCTAATCTTTTTTCATCCTCGTGCTAGTTTTCATGACTCTTCTTGAACTCAGATGTTTGCATAAATCAGTGTAATCAGAGAGGATTTGGGGCAAACAGCTGATGCTTGTGTGTCGTAGCAGCGATCACAACAAATATCAATATGCATCACTAATCAGGTGTTTTAGGTGGAAATTTTGACACCAGTTTGGAAAAAGGTCTCAGATGTTTAATATACTTAGTTTAACACCAACGATGGAGGTGTGAAAAACAGCTTTGCATCTTACCGCAGCTGTTGTGCTAATGTATTTGATAAGTAATGCCCACTTCTGAGGAAATATATGAAATATTTAACTCTCCAAATCCAACAGTTTCTGAATGTTTTTGCATTTCTACTCACTGTGGGCATGTTTTTCATTGCAGTTCTATGGAAATTCTAACGTCTATGGCAACAGCACAACCATGGCCAGAATCAGACGTCAGAAATGTCGTCTATGCAGTGTAACGTATGTTTAATGCTGTGAATCATAAGTTGAATTTCTTTGATTATTTACGTTATAAAAACAGAAAAAAAAGCTGGAATCAACATGTACATTTGTCCAAGCACCCACAGGTGTTACCGATACTGCAGAAAAGATATGAAGAGTTCATTTGCAAAAACAGATAACTCTGTTTTGATAAATTTTCAGAAAACTTTTTTTTTTGTTTACTTGAGATAATATCAATCAAACTGAAATTGAGTGGATATGATTCAGTAGAAAAATACATGACAAAATAGAGAAAAAATAAATTATTAGTGGCATTACTATTATTATCTCAAGTAAACAATAAACAGATGAGTTTTCTGAAAACGGAGTTACCTGTTTTTGCAAATGAAGCCGTTCTACTGGTATTTTACTGCTGGTCTTGTGAAAACAGAGAGTTTGAAAAAATGTTTTTTTAATGTGACCATTGATTGCAACTGAGTCACTGATGGCTTCACTGTTGCACTGATTATCGCAGAATTTTTTGGTTTTACCAAATCTGTTTAGTGCTGACAGTTTATTTTTGGCGAAATTTTAAGTGAGACATGTTGAATGAAGTGCTTTTAATTACATATCATGAATTTAAGTCTACATTTAGTGAAGGTTTCTGCTAGGACAGCAGTTCAATGACCGTTTCTACAGTTTCTTTGATTAATTGTTGGTGATTTTTAAGAAAAAGTTGACCTGCCTTTTGAGCCAGCAGGTGTGTTTTTTGGTTCAGACGATGAGGAAGATAACTTTACTGCACCCATGTTCTAAAGCTAATGATCCACTGTGGCTTTAAGACACAGTTGTCTTTGCCCAAGCTAATCACATTTCAAAATACAATGACATTTTGACAAGCTCTTTACGCTAGCAACATGAACAGACACACACAAACACAAAGGACTAAGAACATTTCCAGTTAGTTTCAGAGCAACACCTTTGATCATGTAATACTTAATGTCATCAAAGCCATGCAAAGGAGTGTTTTTGGGGTGATAAGTACTCTTACAGAGGCAGACACAAACACCTTTACTAAACCACTGTTGCAGAAATGTGCTCAGCGTCACACCAGCTTTGCCACACAGTGGAAGCTTAGGACTCCTCTTTAGGATTTAGGGTTAGTGGGTCCAAGTTAGAGGATGTATCAGGGTACAATCAGGCAAACAAAGATGAAAAAAGTCACCTCTTGGGTTCTTGAGATCATGAGCCAAAAAAGACTCTTTATATGAGGCAAGAAGAGGGAGAAAAAGAGAAAGAACAAGTCACGTTAAAATCTAAGAGGAACAATGGGCTAAGAACATGAATGAAATGAGGACAATGAAACAAGTAATGAATGACAGGTAAACGAATGCACAACAGGTTTGCCATTTTCTTAGACTTCTTAAAGTGTGCAATCGAAAGTTGGAAACGAACAATGCCGAGGCAACAGTTAAGCTGCTTGTGTAATTTTTCATTTGCATATCTTTTTAATTAGCAGCTGCATCAAAAAAGGAAGACGTCGGGGTCGGATGAGGTTCGTCAGTGTAAGATAATGGCAGCTCTACAAACGACACATCACATCCCAACACCGAGAACAAAACTGGCGGCAGATGAAAGCTAGAAGAGTACCTTCTCCTTCCACCGTGTCAACAACAGAGTTGACAAGGTGGATTACTGTCACTATGGAGGCTTGTGGGAGGTAGGGGAGGGGGGGGAGTGGGTGGAAGAGATCTTTCGTTAGTACAAATGTTTTAATCATTTGTAAAGAAAGAGAAAAAAAAAGACACATATGGAACGCACAATGGTGGCAACACTTCCCACAAATGTTGTCGTCCAAACTCTTTTTTTTTTTTTTTGTCTTTTGTGTGTCGATGCTGAATGTCTGAGGGGGTTTGATGACTGGCCACAAGACAATGGAGGAGGGCAACACAGTGGCGTATGTGTGTGGCGTGTTTGTTGTGTGTTGGAGGGGTGGAAGGAGGGTCTGGTTTTATTTGTGCAAGATAACACACAACAACAACATACTGAGATGCTAGCGGGTGCCATTGACAGTACAGATGGAAGAATCAGTGAAATTCCCCAGAGATATAAACACATTTTCAGCCCTAAACACACAGAAAAGCCTGTGTGTGTGCTTGGAAAACAAACCGAGGGAATGAGAAAATACAAAGTACCTGTTTGGAGCATTTTTATTTGAAATTTAGATTTCATTTTTGAAGGTACGGATGAAGGTTTTGATGACTTATGAGCAGCGCAATCCCCATCATGATATCCCAGAGATGAAAATGGGTAATTGGGAGTGCCATGAAAAAGAATCGGGTGAACAGAAAATATGCTTGTATACCCTTGTGATATGTTCCTTGATATTCGCCTTAAACATCCATTTGTAGCTATGTTTTGACAAAACAAAAAGAACAGACAAACAATTACAAAAGAAAATGCATGCTTGTAAATAATAATTAAAAAAAGAAAGATGCAGATGTCTGTCAAAGTCAATGATCCCATTTCTCAAGCCGATTGAGTAAGTCATCAAACTCCTTTTGAAGCTTAACTCAGGTAAGCTTGCAAGAACACAAAACAAGGTCAGATTTTGCTTCGTTTTTGTCGTATATAATCCCAGGAGAATTACACTTTACTAGCGGGTGTGATTGCTTCCGTCTGTACTGGTAGTGATTGAGAACTTACAGGCTGGACCCCGCTATTTAAAACCTTGTTCTGGATCTGTGGACCGATTTGATCCATATTGGAGCTGAAGCCCCGCAGCAAAAAGAAAGAGAAAAGAACACATGACCCCACAGCCACTACTGGGCCATCCACTCTGAGCATGCAAAGAAGAAGCGTTAGCATTTCAAATCAACACAAGACGACTGTTGCAAAATCCTGCGAGCTGATCAGACAAAAGAACACAAAAAGTAACATCTCAGAATGACATCTCATTGATTTATGTGTTATTTAATGCAGAATTTTTTCAAACTATGTTAGTTTTTTTTGTTCTGAAATGCTAAAGAGGAAGTAGTGTAGCGTGGCAGCATACCGTTATCATCGCAGGACTCTGACTGGAAGGAGCTGAGGGAATGGACCTCGGACATGCTGCCTCTGGTGTTGTAGGGGTGGCAGGCGCTGTCCTCCACAGGCTTCTTGGTCAGGCACGGATCCAAATCCACCACTTTAGCTGGAACAGGAAGCAGAGCAGGATTTAAATGTAAAGTCTCGATACTGTAATAGGTAGATTGTGATCATTAAATGTCAGAATTTTTTTGTTCCTTCCACCGCCGCTCAGAGGGAATCCAAAGGCGTCATTGGATTGTTGGGGTTCTGTTCTCTTTGTAATCCGTAAGGCAGAGACCTTACGAATTACAAACAGAGAACAGAAAACCCCACAATCCAAAGACATGCTTGGATGAGATGGGAGATGTTAAATGATTAAATGAGAGCTTACTGTCATAGTCATAGTCCCAGTTTGGCTTCTGGATGGAGTCGCTGTCTGAGACGGAGTTGGATGGAGGTGGAGGAGGCAGGTTGGGCGCTACGCTGCACACGGCCACAGTCTTCCGGTGTCCGTGCACGGAATCCGGGTTGAAGGTGCTGAACTCAGGGTGCTCCGGGATGGCCGAGCCCTCGAACGAGTTCCTGTCCAAGTTGTTCCGCGAGTCGCTGGGAATGCTGGGAGTGTAGGAGATGGGTCGCACGGGCACCTGAGGGGGGATGTCCGAGTAGATGTTTTTGTTGAGTTTGGCGTCAAAGAAAGGCCTCTGGAGGAAGGAGTGAGGCACGTTTGAACCTCCGGTATGTTTGTCGTCGTCGTCCTTTGACTTGCTGCGACAGGCCTTCTTGCGGATGATGATGAAGAGGAGGACCAGTATGAAGATACTGGACACAAACACCACGATGCCAATCACCTCCTCCAAGCCGATGTTCCAGGAGGTGGAGACGAACTCATTACTGATCGCAGCGGGGAGTTCACACATCTGTCCAGTGAAACCCAGCGAGCAGTTGCACTTATAGGAACCATAAGTGTTCTGGCACTGGCCTCCGTTGGAACACGGGTTCTTGATGCACTCGTCGACGTCACTCAGACACCTGGACAATATAGAATGATTCAGTGAGGTGTGTTGGGGGGGGGGGGGTGAAACACTGGATGCAACTGCTAAAGCAAATGATTACACTCTTCTAGTTGGAGATGTTTGATATTTTAGAGTTGATTTATACATGAAACAGCCACAACATTAAAACCACTGATAGATAAAAGTGAATAACGAGATTGTTAATGTAAAAAATAAAATAAAATAATGGAGATTTCATCTGTTGTTTTTTTCCTTTGTGGACCACATTAGACCAGGTCCAGATCAAAAACCAGTGAACTTAGATTGGTCAAGTCTGGAACAGATTGTTGTAATAAGGCTAAACACTCTTAAAAACATATTTTCACTCCGCCAAGGAGGCAGAGGCACGGTGGAGTTATGTGACGATCAGCATTGGTTTGTCTGTCTGTTTGTCCGTTAGCAACACTACTCAAAAACTGATACACAGATTTGGATGAAATTTCCAGTGAAGGTCAGAAATGACACAAGAACCAATTAATTAGATTTTGGCAGTGATGGCTTATAGTTTGGATCCACAAATTCTTTAAGGATTTCAGGCATTGGAAATGATACAAAGTACTGTGCTCTCTGAGTGCTTTTCTAGTTAGATTTGTACAACTATTTTGTTCTTCGTTAAATGTAAAAACATTGAGATTTTAATGTGTGTGTGTGTTTGTGTGTTTTTTCATTTGAACCACTTTAGACCAGGTACAGATCAGAAACCTCTAGGCCAGGGGTCGGCAAGTAGATGTGGCTTCGGGCCAAAATGTTTGTAAACAATTGAACTGCGGGCCAACCTGCGGGGGTTGCGCTCCGATTCCGTGAGGGGGGGGGATACCGCGAGCAGCGCAGCTTCTACAGCTGATCGCCGCTGTTTGGGAAACACGTCTCAATTCTGATCACAGATGTATTAAAAATGACTCCTGAGACGCACACACGTTTTGCACACACTGTTGCTCAGTGAAATCTGGCTGGTACAACCGTGCCCGACCAGTAGTGCAAACGCAGAAATGCTCGGCAGCAGCCAACCACGTAAGTTTCGTGTTGCGGTGACGGGCTGGCTTGGCTCCGTGCCAAATCAGATTTTCAAAATCATCTGGCGGGCCAGATATTATTCATGATGGGCCATTTTTGGCCCGCGGGCCGCCAGTTGCCGACCACTGCTCTAGGCTTAGATGGGTTAAATGTTGAGAACAAAACAATTTTTACTGGTGCAAACCCGATCCATAGATACTCCATTCAGGAACAAAGGGGGCCCAAGGGATCCGATGCCCCGTGTCAGACAGAACAGGACACTCACAGAGGTCCCATGTTTATGTAACAATGATCCGAGCTGTTTCGGCAGCAGGTGCAGGTGGTTTTAATGTTGTGGCTGACTGGTGTTCATTTGAACTGACGTACCTGTCTCCCTGGAAGCCGGCTTCACACTCACACACTGGACCGTCCAGACTGTCAATACACTTTCCACTGTTCTTACAGGGGTTGTCTCTGCAGTATGGCCCCAGCTGGCACCTGCAGCCAAAACAAGGTTACTCAAGCAAACCAGAAGAGAAGCATAAAGAGTCAACATCTGAAATATCTAATCAGACTCAAAGTTTTGCCTTTGGTGGTGAATTAGTAAAAGCTCCAAACAAAAGTTTTACGTTGGTGCGGGAAATTCTACTGTGCAACTTTCAGGTATTACAAATAGGGCTGAAACGATTCCTCAAGTAATTCGAATAATTGATTCCTAAAATGCCACAAGGCTTCGTTTATCAGCTATATACTTATCCTTGTTAATCAGAATAAGACAATAAGATAATCAATGGAATGCTTGGCTGAACTGCAAATTTATAAAACTCACAGTTCACAGATTTGGAAATTCCTGGTTGATATTTCATTGACATCAGCTGCTTTGATGGACAATGCTAACTTTATCTTTCTCTCCCTTTATCGTGACGTCTACAAAATGTTTTTACCCACACAGCATCAATAGTGCATGCAATGATGTGCAGTATTCATTTAATAAAGATCAGAAAGAAAACACTGCAGTACCTTTGTCCTGAGTACTGCCCTCTGCACTGGCAGTAGAAGTCATCTGCCCGAGGTACACAGGTTCCTCCGTACAGACAGGGGTTGGAGGCACAAGGACTTATTGTAATCTCACAGTGTGTGCCCATGAAAGAGGCTGGACACTTACAGAAGTATCCTGTGGAATTCAGGAAAAAAGCGAATGAGAAAAAAAACAACAACAATGAAACCATAATTCCATCACAGCGATGATAAATGATTTTTCTTTGTTTGCTTTTTTAATTAAGCCGTTGTTTTCTTCTTCAAAAAACTCAACACATCCTGCAGATGTTTTACAAATACCCTTCTGATGATGGCGAGTAATTATGGCCCCAAACCACTGGCAGGTTTGTAATGTGAAACAGATGCAGAAGTGTGGAGTTTGCATTAACAGCAAACAACACTGGCTGCCACTGCAGATTAACACAGCAGCAACAGGAACATACTAGGAATACTAATTATGACCAAACTTAAAAAGCAGAAAAAAAATGTACTTTAGGCCTGTCTCCCATAGCTAGTCACCATTAAAAGTCTGGTTCAGCTCTTTATATTTATGCTATTCCTTACCAAGAGTAACAAATAGACACGTTTGATTTGAACTTAGTGTAACAACAATAGACAATCAGAAAAACATTTAAACTTCTTAATTTAACCCCAACTTATATGAACGTACACATACTTCCTGCAGCGCCCCCTGATTTTTCTCTGGAAGGTGATGTTAAAGCAGGGGATTTTAGTGTTGGTCACACCATGAGCGTAGCTGGGTGCTGCTGCTTTTCCTGTAGTTTTTATTGACATGTTGTGGCCTTGGAGGGTACTTCTCTGTAAGTACTTCATTTGTTTGACTTTGTTTAGCTCCAGACAGCAGTTGTAGTTGTGACTTACCTTTTTCTGTTCTATTAGGCCTAATCTACCTACCAGTTATGTTCTGATTTCTGTTTGCAATTTGTGTTTTTGTTGTGGCTTTACAGTGGAAAATCAAATGAGGCTCCGTGGTTTTGAGCTAGCTATCTAAGGAGGACAGTGCACACAGTACAGAAAAAAATGGAAAAATGAGTGAGTGCAATGAGCTCAGCAGGAGGTCGCGTACCTCCATTAGGCAGCGACGTGCAGCTCCCTCCGTTGGTGCAGGGGTTGCTGGAACAACTCTCAACAGGTGCGAGTGCGCAGCCTGGAGCCACGTCCACGATGTCCTCCAGCACAGCGTGGGCTCGGTGAGCTCTGGTGTTGAGAGGCAGCTCCTGGCCGTTCAGGGTGATGGCCTCCATGCAGCCGCGGAGCCCGTTGGTGACGGGGAGGCTGCGGCCGTGCCGAGCCGAGGTGTGCTGGCGTACGTGACCGCCGAAGTAAATACTGTTGTCAAGGTTGAGGGTGCGCAGAGTGCCCGGTGCTGTGCCTGAGGCGGCGTGCACCCGGTCCAGCACCAGTTTGGCATAGTTACCGTCCACCTCCAGGGAAACGGAGTGCCACTCTCCATCGTTAACCTGAGCGCTGTGCACGGACACGAGGCCCGGACCGCTGCCACAGTCAAACTTGTACTGCAGGCGGCCGTTCACGATCTAGTTCAAATACAGAAAAGTTGGAAGAGTTGAGAGTTAGAATGTGATGAATATTCAGCTAATATCATCTCATCAGTTCTGCTCTTTGTTCCTCCCTCAGATTTAAACTCCTCAAGATTAAAACTCGCGCTAATCAAATCATCAAGTCACTGTTGCGAATCAGTTTCTGACATCCGCTTATTGGTATGCCATGACAGAACGCTGAAATTCTCATAATCACATCACACAACGTCACAGCATGAAACTCCTGTTAAAGCCTCTAAAACAAACGTAAAACTGCAGCAGATATTACATGCCAACCTGGTGCACAGAACTGTGTTGTAGTCAGCCAGGTTCTTTGTCTGGACTCTGGCATGCAGACAGCTACACCAGACAGACTCGAAAAGGAATGTGTGGAAAACTGCTTTCTGCTTCCCTCCCAGTACTAAAATAGCTCTTGTGTGTGTGTTTTTCAGCCCACCACCACATTCCCATAGTCCCTCATGTGAAAAGAGTTTTAAAATGGCTGTTTTGAACCCTTCAGCATAGTCGGTTGGTACACATCTCCGGCTGGTCTCTGGGGGAGGGGGGCAGGTCAGTTATGTGTTTATTAAGCCCTTCTGATATGGAAATGCTGGGCAGCAACACGGAGACGGTCTAAGAAATGCAGGGGGACAGTCAGCCTAGACTTTCTTATTATGCAGGATGTTATCAATTCAGTTTTTAAAAAAGGGCTGAAAGAATAAATATACCCAAGAGAGACTCAGTCTAAGCAATTTCCCTGCAGGGATTATTTAAGCAATTCTGATTTTGTTCGGCCGCGACAATAAATAGTTTACACACCTCAAGGATGCTGTAGTCAGTCCCTTTGGCATACATGACAGTGGCATGGCTGGAGAAGGTCCGGAGCCTCAGCGATAGCTTCATCAACTCCTTGTTCTCGTTCTCCATCAGATGGTATTTCACATAACCGTTTCCACCGAAAGTCAGCGAGTGGCCGTCTGAATTTAAAAGAGGCGAGGGCAAAATAGAGAAATCAGACCGTGAATGTCGTCTTCACAATATTTTCTTTAGAGGAAGTTAGAGAGAGATGGAAAGGGAAGAGCAAAAATATCTAAGATCAAAGATAAAGAGAGACTCTTACCAGAGCATTTGCCAGTTTTCCCCTCGGGACACACACAACTGTACACAATATCTCTGGGATCTGCCACACACTCCGTACCCTCGGGACAGTGGTTGTTCTCACACAGGTTGTTCACCACAGGACATCTACTGCCTGAATGCCACAAAAACCTCCACTGAGAAAGGCAGCTCTAACACACCGATAATTATTAAATATGCGTATATAAAGAGCAACCCGGGTACCTTCACACTGGCAGGTTGCGGTTCTCAGGTGTCGCGGGGTGACGAAGCTGAGCCGGGCCGTGCTGTAAGTGGACACGGCGGTTTTGTCCAGGGAGATGACCTCGTCACAGAAGTGTAACGGGCAGTCCAGACCGGCACACAACTTCTGCACCACCCGAACGATCCGGACCCCCGTCATCTCCTCGATCACAGCCGCAGAGGAGTTCAGCTTACGGAAGACGACCTGAAGAGAAAAAGATTTCAAAAAGAGGACGAGTGCTGATATGAGAACTCGATTAAATTAGACCAAATTTTATTTCCAGCCGAGTCTGCAGTGTTGTATTTTGAAAATGACTAGATGGTCACCCGTCACTTCCATCTGAGTTTCCTGCACTTGACTCTGTCAGTTTTCATGTCCGCCTTCAAATAAAGCTGTCTAAAAGCAAACAACTCTGGAGTAGTTTATTACTTTCTTACACTTGGTTAGTTTTTAAAAAAGAAAAAAGATAATGCTATGTGCACTGACTGGTCTGCATAAAACTGTCTTGCTTGAAACTGATCCGAGGGTGGAGACGACTGATTAGAGGATTAATCAGTTAGCTAAACAATTTCAATATTGATTATGCATTTTTTCTTTTTTCCAGGAACACGAGTTGATAAATCAATTAAACAATTTTAATTATTTATCAACTAGTTTGACAATTGAGGCATTTTTCATGCAAACACTATTGTACCAGTTCCCTGAAGTTACTCTCTGCTCATTAAATCCCTACAAACTCATCTCTATTTAAGTTTGTATTTAGAAGAATGGTTGATTTTTACTAATTAAACAACTGAAAGAAATCAGCCTGGGCTCTGAAACATGCTGACACACGGGAATTAATCATCAAATTTGTAATTTGCAGGTAAATAACTGCTACAGATCAGAACCTGTTTGGAAAATCTCTGTCTTCTACAATTTCTACGATGCTTTTATCCAAAGCGACGCACATCTGAGAGTAGGTACAACACAAGCAATGATCCAGTCAGGAGACAACAACCTGGATAAGAGCCATAAAACAAGTTCAAGTGTGCTAATAGGACCCTGGTGTCTACAGGCAGAACAGGAGGGAATCAGAATTGTTTTTATTTTTTATGCAGTCTGTCAAGTGCAAAGGTGTTCAGTGAAGAGCTGGTTCCTCAACAACAAAAGCAGTTTGACACAATCCGCCACAGATTTTTAAACTCTGGCTGCTCTTACCTCCTGAGACTGGTAGGGGCTGCCAGATCTCTCCAGCGTCAGCAGGACATCCAGATCTCCTTGCTCTGAAGGCTGCAGGCTCACCAACTGGACTTCACTCCTTCGAACCCCGGCGATGTTCCTCAACGCTCGCTGGAAGTTCCGCCAGTAATCCCCAATAAACTCCTCCGGGGCGATGTTTGCGAATCGCACAGCAATGGAGTTGTCCAGGGCCTGACGAGCTACTTGTCGAACGTGCACGGTGACGCCAGCAGGCGTGGTGAAGCGTCCGTCGGTCACCGTCACGTTGAGCGGGTAGTGGCCCACGTCGAGCGTCCGCAGGGCGATGACTTTACCGTCGGAAGCCGAAATCGAAAACAAGGCACCGCTCTCATCGGAGGATGAGGAGGATGAAGGGGCGAGGCTGTAGGTGAGAGTGTCGTAGATGTCCTGGTCAGTGGCGTGGACCTTACCGAGGACTCCTCCAGGGTATTCATCACCGGCAGTGGAGACAAAAATGTCCAACGGAAGGATGGCTGGAGGGTAAACGCTCTCTTCTATGATACGCACGCTGATGAAGGCGCTGGAGAACAGCTGAGGTTTGCCGTTGTCTGACACCTGAACATGGGAAAAGAGGAGTTTTATTTTTACTTCCAACAGCAGAGGGCAATCAAGCTCTTGTTCACTGCTCATATCCTTAACAGCATCTCCATATTGTAGATTCACCAGATATTAAAGCCAACAAAACGTTTCTAAGTGCATACATTGTAACATTCGCACTTTCACTGTGGTGGTCATTGGTTCTGCAAGAAACAACACGATGACTCAAATCTCAGGGCGCATCACGTGAGCAGCAAGACATCACACTTACATTTCATGTCCCATCTGCCCACTCATTTTTTCTCTGTTCTTTCCTCTAAGGTGACACGTGATCGAGCTAAATCAAAGCAAAAGTCTTTCATTCCTGCTCCGCCTGTGAGATGCACTCTGATGCAGCTGCTTCACTTCAATTCAGCATCTTATATGATGGGGTTTGCAGCCCAACAAGCTGCATTTAGAATCCATGTGGAGGTCTTAAAGGACGGAGAGGCACACAGGAACATTGACAGAAAGGAGGGAAGGCAAATACGGCACATTACCGTGGCCTGACCGTTCAATCAATACACCCTCTGAGCTCTGGTTCTTTGTCAGTGCTGTGACTTACCTGTGCTTCGAGCAGGTAGTTTTCTTTGCTCTTTCTGCTCAGCACCCCCACGGCCAACAGAGCTCCCTGCTGGTTGATGTGGAAAGCGTCGCCCTCATTCCCATTCACGATGGCAAAGGTGAAAGGCGGGCCGTTGTGAGAAGCATCCCGATCCGTTACGGTGAACTGAAGAACACTTGTGCCCTTTGGTCGGTTCTCCTGCAGGAATCAAAAGAGGTGTGTTTACTGTTTGTGGTGAGGAGGAGGTTGTCATGAAGGTTTTCAGAAGGTAAAACATTCTCTCACAGAACACAGCTCTGCTGCAACAATGACTGTCAGAATCAAAATTCATGAAATGGCCACTTGAGCAGTTTTTTTTTTTCAAACCTGAAAAACAAACTCTTCAACTTTTTTTTTTTACGTAAATAACATGACAACCCAGGATCAGGTTTTAAAGACGTGCTATCTACAAACAAAAATCACCAGAATTATTGTATTCATTGGAGTCACACACTGTAAAAACTTTGCAATGCTCCTTGAACTCCTCGTCTGCAACATGCCATGCCACAGCACAAAACCAAATCTAGGCATTCATTAAATGACCTAAACAATTTTTTTTTTGTATTTTCAGCTCGAAAAACAAACACTTTAATGCTTTTTCAAACAAATAACATGAAAATCCATCGGCAGGTTCGAAAGACATTCTATCTATAAACAAAAATCACCACTTAATTGGAGCCAGACACTAAAAACTTTCCAGCGGCCCTTGAACTACTCATCTGCAACATGCCATTCCACAGCACAAGATCAGATCAAGGCGTTCATTAAATGGCCACCTGGACAATTGATGTGTTTTTTTCAGCTATAAAAACAAACTGTTCAACTCGTTTCTAACGTGAATAACATGAACACCCACTAGCAGGGTTGAAAGACGGGCTTTCCATAAACAAAAATCACCAGAAATTGCACTATGTATTGAAGCCAGACACTGTAAAAACTTTCCAATTACTCTTGAACTACTCATCTGTAACACATTCCGCAGCACAAGAACAAATCGAGGCGTTCGTCAAATGGCCACTTAGACAATTATTGTCAGCTCGAAAAACAAACTCTTTGATGCTTTTTCATAAGCGTCAATAACATGAAAACCCACTAGCAGGTTTGTGTTATCTATAAACAAAAATCACCAAAATGACACTATTTATTCATTAAATGGCCACGTGGACATTTTTTTTCTTTCAAAGTAGAAAAACAAACTACCTCTTTTTTTTTCACCAAGAAACATGCAAACCCGCTACCAGGCGTGAAAGATACCCCATCTGTAAACAAAAATCTAACTCAAAATTACACCATTGACTGGAGCTAGAACCTGTAAAAACTTTGTCCTTGAACTACTCATCTGCAACATGCCTTTCTGCAGGACAAGCTGACCAAATCTAGGCTTAAAATTAGACTTACATGACTTTATTAATCCCTGGAAAGAAAGTAAGCTGTTACAACGGCATGGATATTCAATAAAGAGGTAAACAATAAGACAGAATATTAGAGTGTAAAGTGAAGGTAAAATAAAGTCAAATTAGGTGAAATACTATAAAAACACAAAATATAGAGAAAATCAATAGAATATACAAGTGTAATTATTTTTTGTAAGAATACAGAAATGTGCAAATAAGAATGTGTTTGGATTTGGAAATGACATAAGAAGATGACGATAGTGTAGATTTGTTCTCTTGAATCGCAATAACGGTAATTTTGTGCAATCATTTCGTTTATATATGGCAGAATACTTTCAAAACTCATGACATTGCCACCAACCTCAGCTAGAATGCTATCACGCTAACATGCTCCACTGAGACGGTAAAACTCGGTAAACATCAGCATCGTCGCTGCCCGCCTGCTGTGTTTAAGTACAGCTCTACTTTTATGAATCTGGCACTGATGTTTGTCAGTCGTCCTTGTCTAGCAGCTTGTACACAGCGCTGTGGCTGAGCCTCTGATGAGTAACAGTAAAAGAGGCCGTGTCAGTTTTTATGGGCGAGGCTTCGTCTTTGTTTTTCCGTCCCTGAATGGGCTTCACATCTGTCCCTTCTGTTGACTCTTTCATGTCCTCACTACAAACTCACTTTTATTCCAAAGCGTTGACACAAACTATTGATCTTTCTGCTGGTGCGTACAGTATTCGCATGCTCTTGTGTTCTTACTTGCTCTGTTTTGGTGGGATTTAATGCTACACTTT
This sequence comes from Acanthochromis polyacanthus, assembly GCF_021347895.1. NCBI lineage: Eukaryota > Metazoa > Chordata > Actinopteri > Pomacentridae > Acanthochromis > Acanthochromis polyacanthus. The sequence continues at coordinate 35,534,977 of NC_067115.1, read as the reverse complement.
GATCAGGGCTTCGTGTTTCGTAAATTAAAGTCAGTGAGGATGCAGAACTGCGCTTCATCCTCAGGAACTTCGGCTGTTTGTGCCTCCTCGCAGTATCTTTGAAATTGATCTTTTTTTTTTTGGTTTTCTAAATAGACAGGAAAATTGGAAACAATTCATCTTCCCTCCTACCTTTGGAGTCACACTTTTTTTTTTCTTTTTATCTCCAGAACTGGAACACAGATACATCTCCTTTTCATTTTTTGTAATTCATACACTTCCCCTCACTCCAGCTCTCGCAGCCTTTATCAGCTTAATATCTTCCACCTCCCTCAGTTCTCTCCTGCTTTACAGTCCTTTCCTTCCATTCCCTATTTGCATTTTCATACTTAAAATGCACCGCCTGTCTTTCAGTCCCCTCACCCGCCTCTTTTCTTACCTCTGTTCTCGCTCCATCCTCCTACTTGCTTCTTGACATTCTAGTCGCGGTCTCCCATTATTTCTCCCTGTTAATCCCCCCTCTCTGTGTCCACTGCAATCCCCCCCTGCACCGCCCTCCTCTCTTTCTTCCATTCTCTCTCCACCCTGAATCAGTTATCTGTACTGACCCCTTTCTACCCCCCCTCTCACCTGGATGATGAGGCTGTAGTTGGCCTGGGAGAAAAGAGGCGGGTTATCGTTGACGTCTGAGATGTCGATGTTGATCATGGCGCTGCTGGAGAGAGGGGGCACCCCGTTGTCTGAGGCTACCACCATGAGAGTGTACCCTGATGTCTGAGAGAAAGAGAGGAGAAAGGGGGAGTTACCATCCATACAGGCAAAGCTGCTTTTGTAAGCAATAATGCAGCTGAGATCGGTAAACAAGCCTCCCTATTAGGCCTGACATGACTCTGATTGGATTCTGCATAGACTGCAATTAGTTCCTCGGTGGATTAAACTGTATGCGAACAGTCAGCATTGTATCCGACGTTTCTCTTACTCGCTCTCTGTCCAGCTGGCGAGCGACTTTAAGCTCTCCTCTGGCCGGATCAATGGTGAAGGGGCTGCCTTGGTTACCGTCCACGATGGAGTAGCGCACGTGATTGTAAGAAGGTCCATCAATGTCCTCGGCCATCACCTTAAAAATCAGTCAGACATGAAAACCACAATCAATCAACCAACGATCCGTCAAAAAGAGCTGTTTGGGTGTGATTATTATGCAAAGACAGACAAAACCCTACTTTCTCAATCAGCTTTTTACGAAATGAACACAATATTTGCTAAATTTAAAAGAAATCCACTAATCTGAAGTGAAACTAACTGGACAGATGTCGTCACACTTCTATCAGCCAATCAGGATTTGGCAATATTTGAATATAAATTTGGTGAATACTCGAGCCATTTTATGAACTTCATCTTTGACTGTTTATTTAAAGTTGCATGGAAATTCTTTGGATTTGAATTCAAGCTTTTTACAAGCTTTAAAGCTGAATTAGAACAGATCATTATCCGCGACAGTTCTGGAAAAAAAATTAAATGTTTTAGTGAAGTTTTAAGCAAAAAGGTTTAAAATTCTAGCTCTGACACTGTCTCAGATCTTCTGTTTGTATTTTATATGGGAATAAATAATAAATTATAGTAATAAATAAAACTTCTTCTGTTTCGATTTTTTAATGTTGGTCACCTTAAAACAACATTTTTGACCTTGATTTTTCATCATTTTTCTAATATTTCATTGACAAAACTACTGTAAGAATATCTTTGTAATTGCACATGTACAACGAAATTGTATGAAAACATGTTTGGAAAGTGCAAAAAAAACAGTAAAATGCAACATTTAGAGGTATGTAATAAAATGAATGAACAAATTAATGTAAAAATGCTTCTTATTAACTATAAAAAGAAAATATTCTAAACATGAAAGACAAGAAAAGAACAACGTACCACCGACACAAGACATTTGATTACGCATTTCAAATTTTGGCAGTGGGACGGAAACTATGGATCAATAATTGATATATCAAGAAAAGCTGTCTATTTAATCATAAATTTCAAAAATATTGTTAGCTGTAGCCTTCCTCTTGCAATATCATATCAGTTTGTTCCCTGCAGCCTCCTCCACACATGAACACGGTCCTAAAACCCACCAGCCGTCACATATTGAAAGGGATCCCTGGGGAAATCAGCAGACAGTGAAGATTTACAAGTATGAGACAATGGCAGGTATTAAAATCTAATTTTCCAATGGATAATTTATATCCAGGTACATTAGATGCGCAGATAAATGGCCGTAAGTGGAGATCTTTTTACAAGGGGAGGGCAGAAATCGATGGGAACAAAAGGCTGAAAAGGCCTTATCTTGGGCGCTGGCTTAATGAGTCGAATGCCTTTTAATTAAACTGTTTGAGCATGTGTGTCAGATAGAGCACCAGAACAGGGGTGCAGTGAGCATGAAGAGCACTGGTCCTAATTTAGCTGTTCCACCAGATGGCGATTTGCCACAGGTGCAGATATGTGATAGTGTATTCAGTGAGTAATGGGCAGAGAGGAGAAAGGCTGCGAGGGAGTAAATGAACGGCTGAGTGAGAAGGTGAGCAAAGTGACAGATTGAGCTGGAGGAAAGTTAAGACAAGGAGATGAAAAATGTCTCCCACCCTGCATGTGGTTTTATAGTAATTACAGGTTATTTCCCCCAGCAAGCACCTGCTGTTTACAAAAATGTCCCTGAAGGCAGCGCGGGCATTCTTACCGCCATCACTGTCTTTCCGAGTTCAGTGTCCTCGCTGATGACAGTCGTGTAGACGTCCTGGCTGAAGACGGGTCTGTTGTCATTGACATCCGTCAGGTTGATGTTCACGGTAGCCATGTCACTGAGCGGTGGGGATCCGCCATCTGTAGCCTCTATGGTAATGTAGTATTCATGGGAAACCTCGTAGTCCAGCGGCTCAATCACGAAGATGTCACCTGAGGACAAAGCGACGGCAGTGAGACAGGAGACTGATACTGTAGCACATTAAGAAAAAAAAATCAACATGACACCCACTGCTTTTTTATTTTTATCCACTGAATCCGCAGCTTTGTTTTGCAGAGGAGTAACCTGCTGCAAATATGGCCTTTTGTTGCTCCTGTCGTGAGTTTTGTCAGCTGGTTTGTTCACCTGCATGCAAACATTTTCCGCTCAGATTCGCCTTAAACCGCAAGTCAAATCGTCTCCCATCACTGACTGTCATTTGTCATTCAAAAATCAAGCTGGTCTCCGCCACGCTGCCTATCATCAATGCTTGATTTCACTTGGAAATATCTGTGAATAGGTCAAAGTGTTAGGGCGTGCTCTGTGATACTGCTACTTTTTGGCTGTTTGTTCCAAAGGCAATATATCATGACGGTGCTAAAACTGGAATGCAGGCTGTTAAGATGCAACAAAAGCATGATTTTAACCTCATTCATGTTATTTTTACAGAAATATGCGCAGAAATTTTGCACTAAACTGTTGTCATTGGGTGTAAGCTCGACATAGTAACAACTATGACACAGATCAGAATGAGAGCTAAACTGCTGTCGATTTTAAACACCCCAGATCATCCTTTGCATGTGGAAATCATCTCCCAGGGGAGCTCCTTCAGCAACATGCTGCTCTCACAGGCCTGCTCCACAGAAAGATTCACGAAGTCTTCTATTCCCACCAGACTCCATAATGTCTCAGTGGGGGGCAGAGTGAAGTTAGGGGACAGTCAGCCTTAGCCTTAGTCACAGCGGTCATAACAATTTGCACTTTTAATGCACTTTATATTCTGGATTTTTACTCCGTTAAGCAATGTGATGATCGGACGATTTGTCTGTCGGTCTGTTTGTTAGCAACACTGCCCAAAAACGGACGAACAGATTTGGATGAGATTTTAATGGAAGGTCAGAAATGACACAAGGATCATCTAATTAGATTTTGGCAGTGATGCGGCTGGATCCATGGATTTGGTAAGGATTTCTGGATTGCGATATAGCGACACGGCGTCACTGTAACTATGACAAGTGAACACTGCATCAGCTGCCTGCTGACAATCACATGATTGCGATCCTACTATAAATTGACCGTTGTGGATTTATTGGGACTTATCTGTTGGAAATGATACAAGGAACAATTGATTAAACATTGGGGGTGTTTCTGACATTTCTGCCCTCTGATTGGTTCCCTTGTCTCGACCAACTCCTCTTCTTCCTCCTCGTAATTCTCTTCCCCATTACTGTTTATGCCATTTCTATCACTTCCCTCCTTTCTCTGTCCTTCTTGGTGTTTTACTTAATTCTGTTCAATGTTCTCTTCAACTGCAACTACTTTGTGCACTGTATTACTTTGCTGCTTCGTCTGCCAAATGTGTGGTTGTGACTGGATGACTATAATTTACCAGAATCTATCTATGAAGAAACTTAAAAGGACTGTATGAAAAAAGTTTGTGCTACCACATACCAGTACGTGAATCGACGCTGAACATGCCGTGCTCGTTCCCGCTGATGATGCTGTACGAAATCTCTCCATTGGCGTCTGTGTCCCTGCTGGCCGCCTGCACTCTCACAACTTGCGTACCCACTGCCATATCCTCGGACACGGTAGCTGTGTATTCGCGGTGCTCAAACACTGGCGGATTGTCGTTGATGTCCAGGACTGAAAGCACCACCTGGCACACCGAGGACAGACGTGGCGAGCCCTTGTCGCTGGCTCGGGCCTTCAGCTCGTACACCGACTGCACCTCGCGGTCCAGAGGACGCTCCAGGCTCATCACACCGGTGTGCTCGTCGATTGAGAAAAATCCATCGGCGGAATCGACCAGTGAGTAGACGATGTCGCTATTGAGACCTAGAATTACCAAAAAAAAAGGATGATTCAGGTTTTTTGCAGCATAAATGTTTCATTTCCTGTTTACAACCTGTATAAGTATCTAAGCTCTCGTGTTGCCTGCCCTCCCACCCACATCTCAGAGTATAAAGTTAACATAAACAATAAGAAACGTGGCCACATCAACAGAAATACTCCCTTCAGTAAAGCATATCGATTCTTATATTGATGTATTGATTTTTAAGTGATTAAAACCGTCACCTCCCATCCTCATTCCAAAACATCCATCTTTCACACAGCCTCTGATAAACAGGAGCTGTGAACGTCTGATCCATGCAAGCCTCGTAACTCACAGTCCTCCCACAAGCAAGACGTTCCCAGAAACAAGACAGAGACGGATCACAATAATAATCATAACGCTCTTCTGCAGGTGGACTCCATTTGGACGGCGCTATTATATTCCCATTTATCAGGTAAGTGGCCCCATCCTCTGTGGATCTCATTATCATGCCGGAGAGCCTACCTGGGGGAATCCTGTTTATGTGGTTTCTCATCACTTTCATCTGCTCTGATCATCTTTGAGATGATTGCTTAATGGCGGATAAGTGAAATGTGATTGGTAATAGTGACTTACACACAGGTAGCTGTCATTATACTGTCCCGGGGCTGGAGGGTTTAACGTAAAGCAGAACTGGAACATTTATTCAATTTATCAATTAGTCAATTGACAAAACTGCAAAATCTAACTGCAATTTCTTTAAAATGTCCTAGAAAGAAGATAATTTTTTTTAAAAACACTAGTTATGGCTCTAATTTAAAGACAACATTGCACAGCTTATTATTCATTTAATCTCTTCATTGTCTGCCCACCAGTCTTCATTACAGACAGATTTCATTTTGTTGACACATCCATTGGCACTTTCAGACATATTTCCTAACCTTGCGGGGGCAGATTTGCGAAGAACATATGGATCAGGGAGCAACGAGGGGAATAATAATTTTCTCTACACACTGTTTACAGGTCGACTGGTTGATTCATTTCCTGTCATTCAACCAAACTCCCACTGATCGGATGATCTCCTGTGCTACTTTCATCAGTGAGACTATTTTTGGAACAGAACCACCTCTGAACACCCCTGTGTTTCCACAATTTAGAATCTGACCCAACTTAATCGTGGTCTCGCTTATTTATCGTTTATTTAACAATTACTCAGAGTGGGCTCCAAGCTAATCAAAGTCAAGGAAGTCGTCGGTGTGGCTGCAGTTTGCATATCACAGCTCAACACCCACACATGGCAGATCAACCAACAGCAGCAGAAGATGTGAAACATACTCCTCAGCAGCTCTTGTGCTGGGATCATGAGCTGATATCGTTCTATTTTCAAAAATCATATGAATAAGGGTGGGTGCACGCAGGTCTGTTATCATTTCAGTATAAAACATTGAATAGGCTAAGGCTGCCAGGCAGAGCGCACTCAGTGTCCGATTCAGTTCATCTCGAGATAATGTGCAGACCCACTGGTTAAGGAGCAGGCGACCAATAATTTCCCGAGTTTACTACAGCCCTAAAAAACTCCACTTTTAAAAAGAGCACATAGCAGGGCAGTGCAAGGGGAGAGGAGAGACGCTTGGATCCAGTGATAAAGGACAAAGCAGAATCAGAGAAGGAATTTCGAAGTTTATCACAGATCAAGGGCACCAGTCTGGGTCTGTCTCTCTGTCTGGTTCATATTCATAACACAGTGATAAGTGCTGCCTCTCAGAGATTGGAACAGCAGGGTGAACTAGGGAGCAGCGATGTGGGTAAGTATCAAACATTATAGAAGGATCATAGATTCTGTGGCACACAGCAACCAGCGCCAAGAGCAAGTCCACTCAGAGATACACAGAGGCAAATATGGGAGATAAAGCAACTCTTTTCTCTTAGGAGGAGGGCTACATTAGGCTTTGCATTTTGATGGTTGGCTGCAAAGACAGTCGACTGAAGCCTGAGTGAACTGGGTCAAAGCTACAACGCCTTTTTTTTTTTTTGTACACTCTGCATGTCTGTTTGGGACTTGCTAGCTGTGCTTCAAGCTTGCAACTAAATCAAAAAATACTAGACAGACACAAAAAATAACTCGTGATGTGTGCAATGCCCCTGCGTGTGAGAGAAATCCTGATCACATCCCTCTCTGCCTTCACTCCGTGTAACTCTAAATAATTATTGCCTCAGGCTAAACTACAGGGCGCACCTTTTTTCCTCCACCCTTCCTTCAAGTACCCTTATCCTTGATATTCAAAATGTGAAGCAAATTTTGTGCCAGTAAAGCCTCCGGGAAGAAATGTCTTAATGCTAACTCTTTCCTTTCACCATTTAACGCTGGAGCATCCTTTTCATTCTGTCAAGCTGTCAGTCCGGCCAAAAACAGGGAAATAGAAAGAGACAGTGTCGATTCTCTGTCAGTTAAAAGGCTGAAACGGTTCTTCAAGCTAGCGTGTCCTGCTTCACTAAACTTACGGTGCAATTTGGAAAGGCAGGTCTGCCGGTTTCCTGAAGAAAAAAAAATGTCTCCAGGAGTTCAAATGACTGTTAAACTGCACGGTTTAAGCTCTCAGACCCATCCATGTGTGAGCCTCCTAGTGATTGGCAATGTTTGCTGAAAGGAGGAGACGCCGGAGATAAATATGTGGCCCTGTGGCTTTGCACCAGGCAAATGGAACATTGCAATCATCCCTTTTGAGAATTCAGCTTAAAGAGAGAAGAATTTCATTAGAGTGTAATGGAGCTTTTAATTTGAGGGGTTGATCATTCATGAAATTTCACATTGTTATCCCTCCCTCTTGCCATTTAGTGTAATGCAGACCCACAATGGAAAGATAATAACCTGCGCACGGCCGGTCAGCACTCAGCCGAGATGCATATGCATACATCACGATCCGAAAAACTCTTCATAAAGTCTATTCTTAAACCACAAGTGCATGCTATTTTATCACGAGCAATGCACTGGATAGCTCTCAATGACAATCTAAGAACATTGTACAGGCATTTGTGAGCTTACTGTCCTAGAATTAAGCCCTCCAAACAGATCAAAATCAAAACATCCTTTTTCCACAACGAATGAGCAGTAGAAGGATTTGAAGAGTTTTCTTTCTGAACAAAATGTTTAATATAAAATCCCCAGCGTTGATTAAATGGTCAATTAAATCTTCTCCTCTTCCATTTGCTAAAACGTTTCCTTAACGCTGCAACTGCGTGGCCAAGCTTTAGATTTCTCCAAATGCTGACACAGTACGAAGCTGCAGAGAGACTCACACTCAGCATTTAAAGAGATTGGAAGATGGAGTCTTAGTTTTTTTATGTCTCAAGTCACAAGAGCTGATGATCCATGTCATCCTCATGGATCGATGAAGAGGAAGACTCTGACTTTCCTGAGACGTATTTTTATGAACCTTAAAACCTTCTCCCGGGGTTCCTTTTTTGGAAACGTAGCATTAAAGTTAGCTTCGTAAGTCATCCTTTAATGCAGCAAAATGGAGGCTTAGTGGCAAGAAATGAGAAGCCTGTGTTTGTCTACTCCTGCCAGATAAGAAGGACCCTCCGTTTTGACAGGTTCTATGTATTTTGAGTGGTACATCTGTCCTATTATTGGAAGCTGCATATGTGACGTGTGACAAGGCAAAGCTTAGCAGGTGTAGCAACTGAGTCAACTGCAAACTGACAGTTGCTGCCTTCAAATATGAATCACTTGTCTTGTTCACAGATATGCAGCTTTAAATATATATGGATAAAACTAATTTGCATATCCAAACTGAGCTCAAACAGAAGGCAAAACAAACGCAGTACAGCTGGACTATTCTTTAAAGCAATCTTCAAACTGCTGCAGACTTCCCACTAAGAATACTCTTGTATGTAAGAGAATCCATCACAGTCAGTAATGGCGTCCACCTGCCTACTATATATTATGTTTTAGGTAATGGACTGATGTAGTTTCCTGTTGGATGATCATGGAAGAGCTGTGCCTGAATAAAACTGCTCACCTGTATCAACATCATTTGCCTGCAGTTTTGCCACAAATGTGCCGGTCTCTGTGTTCTCGAACACTGTGATGGTGTAGGGATCGGACGAGAACTGCGGCAAGTTGTCGTTGACGTCTTCCACGGCGATGTGGATGTCGGCTTCGCAGTAGCGCCCTCCTCCATCCACCGCCCGCACTTTAAACCTGTGCTCATCTCGGTCCTCTCGGTCCAGGGGCTGCAAGGTCTTCAACTCCCCTGAGGGTAAGGCAGAACAATTCTCAGAGAAATGCAAAAACAATGACATAGATTGTTAAGCGATGTAAATGGATGTCATTTTAGTAACCACAGAACAGCGTTTCGAATTGCAATGAATCAAAATATTGAGTTTCTGTATAAGAGAGCAAACCTCGTCCACTCTGAAGCACTGTAACGCTCTTATTTACTGTCTGCTACCAAGCGAAAAGCATCCAAACAACTCATGGCTTTCAAGCGAGAGAGAGAGAGAGAGGACCAAATAAGTAATTGAGCACAACAGTAGGGAGAGAATGGTGAAGAGAAGTGGGGTGATGAAGGAAAACATTAGAGTTGGCAGCTAAAAGCAGCTTGGAAGTGTCCTGGGATGTGTGGCAGCCAACATTACCACAACCTCTCTGGAAAACGCCGGAGGCTCTTGGCGGTCTTCATCAGCAATAATCCTACTTGTCTGCACCGAAAAAGAAAATAACATTCTCTCCCTCATCGTAACAGTAGCGCGGCTGCTGGAAACTCAATATTGAGGGTTGCCAAAAGACAGCTGGATTGAATTGTTGCCTTATTGTCTGTGTTGGTGTCAGCCTCAGCATAACACGGCTGGAGGTTCTCTGCAACACCAGGTGCATTATGGCTGTTAGAATCGACTGGGTGAGTTTGTTTTATCCGTTGACGTTGCATATATTTTGAAAGCTGGTTGGTTTTAATTCATTTGCATTGAGTTTTTTTCTGTTTTCTTATTTTTTTTCTCTCCCAGGAGCCAGATGCAATGTCTGATTTAGAGGGTCTCCCAGAAGAAATTATTAGCAGGCAGTAAGTGTAGCAGCCATAAATTCAATATAAGTGTTCAACTCCGTACTTTAGTACCACTGTGGGTCTTTCAGTTGCCCTGCAGGGAAATGTACTTAGCTCTTTTAAAAATGAATAAGTAAATAACAACTGGACGCAAGAAAACTATCTTTCTTTGACAGCAGCTGGCAATTATTCACATGCACAGAAACACACACACAAAAACAATAGTGTCTTACACAAAGATCACAGTTCTCATGCAGAATGTAAAACTGCTGCCATGCCGAGCTGTCTTTTTGATTATGCGACTCGAAGCAGAGGGCCAAGAGTGTTTCATGTGAGACTTTAACAGGAGTGTCCCACATACTGATTCCTAACAAGCAGAGTAACCTCCAGCACAGCTGCAATCAAACCAAACTCGCTGACTGTGGACACAGATGGATTCATAAAGGAAAGACAAATTGTTCCTATAAAGCATAACACTCGCTAGTAGATGTCATGATTTTCCACTGACCACCAAACCTCACACCACAACTGCTCTTTTTACAGAATGGTATTTGAAAAAAATGCCTGTTGCCACACAGATACACACCTGTGTCAGAGTCAATGATGAACAATTCTGATCCAACTCCCTGGAGCTCATAAGAGATCTGGGCATTTGAGCGGATGTCAGCGTCCGTGGCAGAGACCTGCAAGATGAGCCTGCCAGCAGGGGAGTCCTCTGGGACACTTTCACTGTACAAGGACTGGAGGACAGACGGAGCGGGAGGGAAATGGACGAGGGAAGAAATTAAAGTGAATACCAAGGAGAAAACAGAGCACCACAAACAGAAATTAAGGGCTGAAATTACAGCAAAGTAGACTTTACCTTTTCGCATACTGGGCTGTTGTCATTGGCATCCAGCACCTTGACCTCCACGACGGCTTTGGCGGTGAAGATGCCGTCGCTGGCAGTAATGTTAAGGAGATAATTGTCCTTCTCTTCACGGTCCAAAGGCTTCCTGACAGAGACCTTCCATTCGTTCTGAATGTGCTCAATGGCAAATTGGCCGAGAGGGTCGCCTCCTGTTTGGTGTTAAAAAGAAATACATCACTTCAGCAACCTGAGGCAATAAACAGATACAACGGATTTGCCCTCAATTATTCCATTAAATATCAGTAAATAATTGCTAAATCCATCATTTAAGCATTCGCTGTTGCTTCAAAATGCCATTCCTGATTCCTAAATCAAACTGTTTCTACATAAGCAGTTCTGTAAACCAAGAAACAGAAATGAACAGATGATGGTGCCAGTTTCTCATTCCTCTTGATAATTCCTGACTTGGCACAGTTTTTCACAATTGCTAATTAGCGCCAGAGGAAGTATTTCCCCGAGTCTATTTCAACGCATTATTCAGATAATTATACATTCTGTAGTATAATGACCTAAATATTTGCCTAGAGCTTGAGCAGATTAGGCGATAAATCAGACTCCGAACAGATAACACTACTGTGTAATGTTTCAAAGATGAGATATTATCATTATATTAAGTGGCATAAATGAATAATCCTCCCCCTTCAAGCTCTGTTCATGAAAAAAATGTTACACAAAGAGTTGAGAGTAAACTCTGGGCTTACTCTTTTCTGTCTCAAAAAACAATAAACACCCACCTGTGATGAAGTAGTTCACTTGTTTGTTGATGTCTTCAGAATCATCATCTGTGGTGCTGAGGATAGCGATCACCCCGCTGGGAGGAGGGTCATCCTCACTGACGGTGCCTTTGTAGATCTCTGCGGTGAAGTGAGGCGGGTTGTCGTTCACGTCAGCCACCGTTACCTCCACTCTGGTGCCAGTAATGTGCTGGACTTTGTCACCCTGGTCTGTGGCCACTACAGCGATGGTGTATTGGTTCATTTTTTCCCGGTCCAACTCCTTTAAGGTGGTCACCCATCCAGTTTCACTATTGACAGCAAACAGCTCGGGGATCTCCTGTGAGCTCTGCTTGGGGTCAAGGCTGTAAACGATGCGGCCGTTGCTTCCAGAGTCGTGGTCAGTGGCTTTGACTTGAATAACTTCAGTCCCGCTTGGAAGGTTTTCCACAATAACAGCCTCATAGGGATCTGAGTCAAACACTGGCCTGTTATCATTAACATCCTTCACCTGAATATTTACATTGACAGATGCGACTATCTCATAATTCTCATGTTTGGTTTGGGCGAGCACAGTGAGCTGGTACCATTTGGTCGTCTCATGGTCAAGGCTCTTCTGAAGCTTCAAGGCTCCACTATCTCTATCTACGACAAACACTTCATCTTCATTGCTCTCGGGAGTGTTGCCTTTCACGAGACTGTAAAGGACAGTCTGCTCACTCTCAGCCTGGATCATGTCTATCTCAGTGCCAATGGGAAGGTCTTCTGCAATTGTGTAACGGTAATGCGGTTCGGCAAATTTGGGAATTGGCACCTCTGTTGCGACAATCCTGATGTGAACCTGTACAACAGAATGTCTGGATGGATTCCCAGTGTCCTTTGCCCTCACAAAGAATGCATAGAGCTCATTCTCAAGTCCAATCAGGCTTTCTTTGGTTACAATGACCCCAGTGGCTGGGTGGATTTCAAAGTTCTCCTCCACATTTTCAACATCTGCTTCAAACGAATACTCAATGTCAGCGTTGCTTCCCTCATCCATGTCCGAAGCAGCAATTTCAACCACAGATGTTCCCCTTGGGACATCCGACGCAATAGTGGCTTTGTACTCAGCTGCCCTGAATTGTGGAGCATTGTCATTGGCATCTGTGACAATGACATTGACAGTACAGAAGCCTACTTTTCCACCGCCGTCTTTGGCCATGAGAGAAATAGGAATAACTTTTTCATCTGGTTTTTCACGGTCAAGACTCTCCAGAGTGAAAATCTCTCCGTTGTCATTGATAGAGAACTTGTCTTTTGCGAAGTCATTGACAATCTGGTATGTTATTTGTCCATAAATGCCTTCATCATCATCTGTCGCCTTTGCTTCTGCTACCAAGGTACCAGCAGGTGAGTTTTCAACAAGCTCCACCAAATACTCCACTTGAGAGAAGGTGGGGTTGTGGAAGTTGGCACCAATAACAGTTACCACGACAAGAGCTGAGCCTCTGAATACACCATCCGACACTGATACGTTGAGATTGTAAACAGGCTGCATATGTGGTCGACGGTGGTTGGAAATGATGATGGCACCGGTGTGTTTGTTGATGGCAAAGTTCTGGTCTTCATTTCCAGATATAATTGAGAATTCTAACTTATTGGTGTCTGAGCTGTCGGCATCAGATGCCTGGACTTGGCTGACGAAGTGCTCACGTGGAGCCAGTTCACTGATAGTAGTTTTGTAAGTGTGCTCTGTAAATACTGGAGCGTTGTCATTCAGGTCTGTAACATCTATTGTCACAATCACGTCACTGGAGAGAGCTGGAACTCCTCCGTCCACTACGCGGACTTTCAACTTGTGCTGCTGGATTTCTTCGTGGTCAAGAACTTGAGCTGTAGAGATTATTCCTGTATCCCGGTCGATGGAATAATAATTTGAACTCTTCCCCCTTTCCTCAACCACCATAAAGAAAACTTCTTGGTTATGGCCAGTATCAGAATCTTTGGCATCAACCTGCAGAACAGATGTACCAATAACAGAGGCCTCTGAAATATTGGCATAGTAGGTCTTTGACAGGAACACAGGGGCATTATCATTTACATCTTCCAGTATGATATCAACAAACACCTCAGAGTGTGCTCCAGTCAGAGAATCTGTGGCTCTTATGTTTAGTTTATAGGCAGGATGAGTCTCAAAATCCAAAGGCTGAACCACATGAATGACACCTGTGTTGAAATCAATTGAGAACTGTTTGAAAGGATCTCCCTCAGAAATGGTGTACACAATACGAGGACCTTCAGAGTCATTGGCCTGCACATGAAGCACAGGGGAGTGTAACTGAATGTTTTCAGGGATTTCTATGCTGTAAAAAGGCTTCTCAAACACAGGCGTTGCTTTGTTCACCACTGTTATGGGCACTTCTACTTCTGCTGAAAGAGCTGGTTCTCCATTATCCTTTGCAACAACAACTACAACAAAGTCTGTGTTGAGTGAGTCTTTCTCAAACTTTTTTCTGAGTGAGATTTCACCAGATGGACTAAGTTCAAAGTGTTCTTGATGTTCCTTCAGGTAGTAATGGATATCTGCATTTGGGCCTGTGTCTTTGTCCAGTGCCTTGACCTGTCGAATGACCTGGCCTTCCTCTGCATCCATCTGGACCAGGGCATGATAGGGAAGGTTCACGAACACAGGTTTGTTGTCATTAACATCCTCCACAGTCAGAGTTACTAAAACGTGAGCCCCATCTTCAGATTTGTCTTCCCTCGTGACCTCAACAACAATATCATATGTGTCTTGTGCTTCACGATCAAATGAAATCCCAGTGGTTGAGACCACTCCGGATGTGCGGCTGATTTCAAACCTACTGTCAGGGTTCAATATTTTATAAAACAAAGGCTCGTTCACCTGGTTCCCAACAGCAGCAATGATGGCTAGGTTTTTCTTCTCAGAAGAATTTTCTGGTATGTAGGCTTTGTAAGATTCCCGGGTGAACTTCAGCTTGCTTCCCTTGTTTTCCTTCACATTGATCTTCACTGTTGCAACGGCAGCAAATCTTCCATCAGAAACCCTAACCTTTAATTCATATCTGCTCCGGAGCTGTGTGACATTCTGAATAGAGATTATGCCTGTGATTGGATCCATTTTAAACTTATCACCAATATTTCCCTCAGAGACGGAGAAGAGAAGTTTGGAGTTAGGCCCAGAGTCTGAGTCTGTAGCATTGACCTGAATGACTTCTACCCCTTTGTATGTTGGCACTATGACGGTTGTCTCGTACAGTTCTTGGCTAAAAACAGGTGAGCAGTCATTAACATCAACTACTTCAATGGTCACGTTGGCTGCTGTCTCTGCAAACAGTCGTGGCATTCCTAGATCATGGACCTGAACTGTAAAGTGGAAAACACTCCTTTGTTCATAATCCAAAGCTGTTGTGGTTCTGATAACTCCTGTGCTCGCGTCAATGGCGAAATAGTTATGTGCAAAAGGTTCAACGATTTGATAAACAAGCATGGCATTCTGGTCACAATCAGCATCAGAGGCATGAATGACAAAAGGAGTGTTTGCAGAGGTCAGAACAACACTGTTAATGGGAGCCGACTCACTGATTACGCCTTTGAATTCCCTCTGAGAAAAGATCGGAGCATTGTCATTTTCATCCTTTAGGTGAATCATAAGCGTCGTGTTGCTGCCAAGTCCAGCCATGTTGGTGCCCTGTATGATGAGCTTGTATTGAGGTGTGGTCTCATAATCTAAAGCTTGGTGTGTCACAACCACCCCCGAGTTTGGGTTTACATCAAATACGGTATTGATGTTGCCACTTTTGATTTGGTAGAAAACAGATGACTGACTGACAGCTGTGACTAAGCTCACAAAAGTTCCTGGATGGGCCGATTCACTGACTTCTGCAGAGAACTCCTTTTCCATGAATTTGGGGGCTGCATTGTCAGAAACTGTCACCGTGATGTTTACAGTGGTTGTTGTTGACAGTGGAGGTATTCCACCATCAGTTGCTTTAACAGTGAGCTCAAACGCTGTCTTGCTGCTGCGATCAAGTTCTTTGGCCACGGTAATTGTCCCAAGAATGGGGTCAATTGCAAATGAGTTTGCAACATTTCCTGTAAGGCAAAAAAAAGACCATATTTTACTAGGAAGATGTTTGATAAGCATTTAAAATGTAAATGTTTTACCATTTCAGCATTAGATAATCATTAGCCATCCTAAGCCTGACTCATAACAAAACAAACAACAATTCAATTGCACTAAGTAATCTCAGCTATTTCAAATATGCATATATCCCAACAAAAATCTAACTGCAGCTTATTGTAGGAGAAAACCATTGTGGGAAACTCTGAGAGAGATGTGGTCCATCTCCCACATATTCAGAGATCCTCTACACAAAGTCTTCAATATTCTCCTACTCTTTGTAAAGTATTTAATTCATGTTCAAGATCCAGTGGGCAGTGGGAGAGCTGGTTGACTCATACATTTTTCACGAGCTGATTTCATCTGCTTTCTTTTACAGTGAAAGCTTTCTGCTACGAGAAAAAAACTAAACGAGGGGAAACTGTTTCTCAAACATGCACTGCATAAAAGAAGTGGATGTTGCTACCAATGTAGGCAAGCCTCAAGTTTGGCTCTTTGGTTGTTGCCGTCTTGGTTTGTCAGAGCCAGAAACGATCATATTTTGATGGTGGACCTGGCTAGAAACCCGAGGACACAATGCAAGGTAGCCAAGCCCTAAAGCAAACTCTACTTTATCATCTGCCTCCCTCTAAACTGGATCATAATTCACAAAATGAACATCATTCCATATTTAAGGAGGTTGAAATTAGTGATGGAGACCATAAACTCACAAGTACAATATTTAATGAGCTAATAAATCAAATGGGAGTCAGTTTTTTTATTTTATATACAGTCAAATTTTTTTTGGAGCCAGTGGAGCCACCCTCTACTAGCCATTAGACAGAATGCTGATTTAAGGCACTTCTGTATTGGGTTTGAATTCAAGCTGTGGCTGTTTTCCCTCAGGCTCAGCAGAGCGACTCAGTAAATTAGCAAGCATTTACCTGATTCGATGCTGTAGACCAGCTCTGCATTATAGCCCTTGTCTTTGTCAAGAGCCGTGACCTGGAGCACAGCCGAGCCGATGGCAGAGGATTCAAACACACGGCCCGAGTAAGGTGTGCCTATAAACCAGGGTGCATTGTCGTTGGTGTCATCCACTTCGACAATTACACGCACAAGGTTTCTCTTAACTGGAATGTCCTGGTCCCGAACCTAGAAAAGACATTTATAAACAAAAGGAGACAGAAAGGGAATGGAAAAAAGAATAATCAGAGACGGACACTAGCATCTTAGCCCCTCAGGGTTTAATTCATTCCTGAAAAGCAGCACAATCAAGAAAGTCATTTGAAACAGCAAAGAAAAAAACAAGCTTATCTTAATTTCATGGCTGTCTCTCTTTCTAATATAGCAAACGAGTCCAAAATAAACTCACAAACAACATGTAGGAAGTATTGCTAATTGTTCTGTGTTGGCTGGTTCCTACCATGACTGTGAGGACGTGAAGACGCATCGCCTCGTGGTCCAGTCGCTCGGTGGTGTACAGAATGCCAGTTCCCGGGTCCAGTCGGAACTTCTTCAGGCTGAACGGATCGGTGCTGCTCAGGAGCGTAAAAGTCAGTTTGTTTTTCTCATCTCTGTCCACTGCGCTGATCTGCAGAACCTCCGATCCCGCTGGTTTGTCTTCGGGGACGTTCACGGTGTAAACGTCCTGAGAGAACTGAGGCCGGTGGTTGTTGGTGTCGATGACTCGGATGAGTACCTACAGGAGGGAAAGAAACAGAAGGTAACTAATCCGAGTCTTTTTCTAATTTTGTTATTGAGAGTTGTCATGTTTCTGAGGATAATTGGATGGTTGAATCAGACAAAATGCTGCTTTCCATCGTGAGTAGGGTTCTTGTTGGAGCTGGGGTTAGGTTTACGCGTGCAAACACATAAATTACTCCTACAATTTGCTTAATGGTTTTAAACAGAATCGTAATAGTTAACAAACAGTGCATGTTCCAGTAAATGATTAAAACTAAAATAGCTGTGCTAAATGCAGCACAGCACGGAGTTCAGTATACCGATATGGTCAAAAGACATGTTAAATGATCCTATTTTCTTAGCTTTTTCTCTCTTTCCTTTATGCCTGCACACATACACGCACGCTACAAACTTTTCTAAATCCCTTTCATAGGCTTTGCAATAATAAGCAGTGTTGTTTTGACATAGGCTGGATCAATACATATGATGGCAAAAGCAATATTTTAACTGAGTGGCCACTTGACGCTGCTAACAGTAAAAACAAGAAATCAATGCTGGATAACCACAATGCATCTTAATGTCTTCTGAGCTGCGTATGGGAGCTGGTGGTTAAATTGAGAGTACATGTGTGATAAATCTGATACCAGTGAGCTGTCAATTGTGGAATCGTGAGAATGATAGCTCCAGTTATACTAATATAATAGCACGTCTGAGAAGTAATGCAACTTTTAGGATGGTTGAACATGCTTTGCTGTTTCTGTTGTGCCCATTAAATTCGCTGCTCATGTATTCACAAGCAATTGTTCAAATTCAAATCCATGAAACTGATTTCTACGTGTATGTGCTTCTTGCTTTGGGCAGCAAAAAAGTGCAGACACTGTGCTTTTTTTCCTTCTCCACATACAACAAAGACTCTAACTTCCCCAAACTGTAAAATTCCACTGGGAGCATGTTTTATCAACACCAGCCACTCGTCTACTGGACTTCCGACAGAGGATTATGGAGAGCTGCTGGAATGCCATCTCTGCTTCCCAGACCAGCGAGGGGCTTCTACCGTTGCCAAACATGGGGAACAAAAGGATCAGCCCAGATTAGACACCTGCATACCAGACACCAGGGGGTGATGTCCCGTAAGGAAACCGTCGAAGCCGAGCTGTTTGGTGCAGGGAGGCTGAAGGGGGGCTACAGCCACAAAAGCTCTGACCAGGTGATAGCTCACTAGCCGACCGGGTTTCGTCAGATCTCTGGTCAAAGCACCAACCCGCTGTTGTTTGTTGTCATAATACTATTTGTCGAGCACCGTGAGCATATATCAGAGACAAATATAGACTCAACCTGACAGGACTGATAACATTTACAATCTGTTGTGTGCTGTGATGTTGGCAACGCCGCTGAGGCTCACAGATGTCATCTTGCAGGGGGAGCGCTGGGCTACATGCAGTCTGTCACGGCTCTAATCTAACTGCTTTCCCCAAGTCTTGTGTCATGAGCAACCTATGTCACACTGTTAATCAGAACATGTAATATAGAATAAATACACTTTTCTTGTATGACGCTAACCTGGAACAAAAACACCAGAACGTGGGTCTCCAGTGCATGTTACACCCTCAGCAACGTGACAATCTATCTCATTCCAAGCATGTCTTCTCACGTCTCGCTCGACAATCGTATAGAACCGGATCCCTGGTGTCGCACAATCCACCTTTTACACACACAGATGCACCCACACACACCGGCGCAGGCTCATAAAACGTGCGCTTCCACATACACACATGCACACAAAGAGGTGTTACAATGCATCTCAGTCTGCTCGGCTTCAGATAACACGTCTCGTGAATGGCGAGGAAGGTGGCGAGAACTGATAGGCCTGTCAAGAAGCAGAAAAGGCATGGAACGTGGTCAGTAGCACCTACATCTATCCACAATGTACTATTTCATATGGTGGAAGAAGAACACAAAGCGCCCCCCCCACCCGACACACACACACCCTACGTATACACACAAACTTGCCTTTCCCTTTGCAAGGCGGCTCTACAACACTTCAAAGGAACTTTGCCCCCAAACATCACAAAGCTGCATGATAGAGCCTGACTGCAGCAGAAACGCTGGTGTAGACGAAAACTCTGTAGTCTTTGTATATGACTTCCTCTGGGAATGCTGAGGAGGAACAAGATTGGGACTGAGACACAGACGTGACAGATGGAGATACTAAAGGGAAAAAAAAGTGCTGTGAGGGTGAGATGACAGAGAGAAAGCTATGTGACAGTGAAAAATCAAAGAAAGCTAAGGGAAATGGTCAGATTTAGAAAACACAGGTTGTGGGTAAAAAAAACCCGAAAGAAATAAACAAGATACAAACAAAAGATGCAACTGAGAATGAAATGCAAAAAAAAAACAGTCAAGGGCAGAAAGAGTCCTGATGCAATAGTCAAGACAAGAAAATAAGTAAGTGTGAGTGAACAAGCTGCACCTCTGAGCGGGGCATAAAGAGAGTCTTTGTAATGTGGACCGAGATAATATGAGAAACAGAAGTCCAGGAACAGATTGTGAGCAGAACAGCTTGAGGTACTTCTGCACAGCCAAGGGAGGATGTCATATAGCTTGAGAAGGGGGAAGGGAGGCTGGGCTGCATGCCGAGGCTGCCTTGTTGGCGCAGCTCCTGGCTATGAGGTGCCCAAGCTGGAATGCGGCACCCCTCGACTACATCAGCTGATCCTTCAGAGACGCCTTCATGGAAACACAACGGTCACACTGAAAGCGCTCAACAAAAAGCCCAACTGAATCAGCCTTGTATGCGGATATCACCACCAGATATCCCCACTATGGGCTCAGACTGGAAGTTATTGTGAATCGTAACCTCATTACTCCGCCAAAGAACACAGCGGAGTTACGTGAGAATTGGCGTATGTTTCTCTGTCCATCTGTTTGTCTGTTAGCAACATTATTCAAAAACATACTACCGGATTATTGTTATTATGGATAATTTCTGTAATACTACATGGTCTAGATTTTAGTGTCAAAGTAGTCTAATACACAACCCAAATATAGCATTACAGTGGCGCTTCGAATGTTGAACCATTCTTGAAAACACAAAATTTTGAAGTCATTTTTCTCAGAAACTCCCATAGACTCTATATAAAGATGGACGTAGCATCTGGCTCCAAAATTGAAGCCCACCCGGAAGTGTCAAAAACTTGCAATATCACGCCGTCCGCTAGGGTTGGCTCCAAAAAGCTTTTGCTCCATAGACCCCAAATCATTTTTGGAAAAAATAAAATTTGATAGACTGACTGTCTACAGCTCAGGATTTTTTTCCCTTTAGTTTTCATGGTCAAAATGAGAGATCAGGTGGCAGATCTTAAAATAAATCAATACAGAATTTTAAATAAATCGTTAAAGTTGGCGGAGCCAGGGGGCGTGGCTATACTTGATGGACAGTCTTGTCTGGAATGATTGACAGATCCTTTAGGGCCTCTGTGGTAAAATGTGGGCGGGATAAGAGAGTCTTCAGCTCTCAGTCTGGGCCACCCATAGACTGGTCCTGCCCCTAGTTGCTCTCCAGTCCAGCCTGTTTGATGATGCTTTTTACGTCACTGGCTGCAAAAAATCCAAAATGGCGACCAGGAAGTAGCAAAATCAGGGCTTCATTTTCTCGTCGTTGAAATCAATGGGTGACGTCACGGTTAGTTCACACCTGGAAACTACAGAAAGTGGGTTAGACGACTCTGCTGTCAAACCTTCAGATATGTCCTCAGTACTCCGCCAAGGAAGGCGGTGGAGTTATGTGATGGTCTGCATTGGTTTGTCTGTCTGTCTGTCTGTGTACAAAATTATTCAAATATGGACAAACGGATTTGAATGAAATTTTCAGGGAAGGTCAGGAATGACACAAGGACCACCTGATTAGATTTTGGCAGTGATGTGGTTTATCCTATGACAACAAGTGAAAACTCAGCCGCCTGCTGAATCACATGATTGCGATCCTACTACAAATCGACCGTTGCGAACATCTTGGGACTTATCTGTCGGAAATCATACAAGGAACAGTTGAAAAAATTGTAGGGGTGTTTCCAAGTCCCATCAATTCCCGCCAACCGCTACATATTTAAGTCACAGATTCGGTTTCCACACATAACGTACCTGCTCTAATCTCCTTTGTACGGCTAACACAATAATTGTCTTAACAAGTGAATACTTTGTCGTAGCTAATATTCGAGTAAGACTGAGTAATTCCATTTTTACGTCTGTAAAATGCTGCAAAATATGTCTTACAACCTCAAATGTCACTTTCAAGTTGGTAGGATTTACTTTTCACAGGTCAAACTCAAAGAAACACAATTTACTGCCATATGAATAAAGAAATTATTCGCAATTTTTTTTTACATTTTAGAAACTGAAAACAGCAAAAATTGAACAGAAAATAAGATTTTCTACTCACTTGCACGTCCCTCCTCTACTGGTTGTTCATATAAAATTTCAAATATTGTCTTCTTATTGCTGGATTTTTAGTTTTTACAGACCAAAACTCAAATTAACGCAATTTACAGCCACATAAAGCAGAAAAAAGCAAATTATATATGACACAAGCATAACAGAAGGTCATTTTTTACTGAAGATTTCATCCGTCAGAAATGACAGAAGGACTAAGCAGCCTTGGCGGAGTACTGTGCTCTCTGAGTGCTTTACTTGATTTAACTTGGAATAAAAGTGGTGTTACGGAGCTAAAGCGTGTTTAAAGCAGCGCGTTCTGAACAACGAAGCACCTTTTGTGTGGTATCCAGAACAGGACACCAGGGAGCCTCCATTGTGCTCGCTGTCCTCCTGTGCCATGCGTAGGAGAGGAAGCCCCCCGCCAGGTGGCAGGTTCTGGACACTGGCACCGAACACTCAAACATGTTCCCGAAACAGGATTAACACAGCCCACTGCCCACGGAGGTCCAGCGCCCTTGTTTGCACTTTATTCTACCCAAAAAGAACAATCATCAATCCTGCATGCCCGGCCAATAAATGTGAATATTATGAAAAAACTATGAAAGAGAAAGACAAAAGGAAGCTAGAAGAAAGCTGAAAAGAAAACAAAAAAAAAATCATTCCCGGGAAAGAGAAAATAGGCCAGCTCGTCGAGCAGCACAGCATCCACATGACTTTGATTTGAGGAACTGATAAGTCAGACTCTGAGCGTTCACGAGGTGTGTGATAGGGCGGATCTAATTAGCAGTGAGAGTCTGTGTGAGTCGTTTAAAAGTACACAACACACTGACCTCGTTGAAAACTGATTCATAATCAATGGCAAAAATGAACCCCTCACTGGCATGAATTTATATCTTCTAGAATTTATTTTACATCACAGGATGGGGAAATTGATAACTCAGCATAATCTAGCCTTTCGTGTAATAACCGACACATTTTAAAACTTTATTTCTTCAAGCGTTTGACGGTTAATCCCAATACTGTACAGTCAGAGGGATTTATATCACCTGTGAATACCCAAATTAAAGCATTTCATTTTGATTTGACACATCCTTTAAAAACAAAAAACAGTAACAACAAAAAAACCCGAGACACTGTTACAAAATAGTTCCCAGAAAGAGGTGTGCTGACAGTATCTGTTAAATCCCTCGCTAACAGAGCAAATACTGTCAATGCAATGTTATCGAATAAACAAGTCGGTAGCCAAAACATTCAAATGGCTTTCCTTAGACGTGAAAAATCCTCGGGATATGTAAAGCTTTGCCAGGAATATGTCAACCAGTGCAGTTTATGTGCTCTATCAAATATAAAGTTAATATCAGGCCTACACTAAACACACACCCACTTCTTTGAAATATGAAAGCCAACACAGTATAATCCCTGCTTCACTTTCAGCGATGTGTTTACTGGTGGCCAACCAAATCTGGGTAATTGTTAGAGTCTGCAAATACTGTATGCCTCCTTCAGTCACTATTTGGCTGTCGGAATATCCCGAGCAGCTGGCCCACATCACAAAGTGTGGTTTATGGAGCATACAAATTCAGCAAATCCGTTCCCTCGACAGAAAACAGCTGACCTGTAGTGGTCAGCTGAGTGCACAATATGAAACACACCAGCACCCATCTGCAGGGGAGCGGATCAGCCATAACTCTGATGATATATACAGAAATATGCACATTTACAAAGTGCAGGCGGCGTCAAAAGGTCTGCAGATGCAGTCAATAAAATTCATCTGATATACAAATAATTCTTCTGTGACCCATTTCAATGTAATACAGAAAACTCATCATCCAGCATCACACTATCACTATGCGATCTGTACGGAAAATTGTCGGCATGCATGTAAAGGAAAATGAAAGGTTTAAGTTAGATTAGAATCAGGAAGTGAACATTTACTGCAGAAGTTTTCCGATATAAATACAGTAAAGACTGATGGATACTCAATGAATGAAAAATGTCACGACATCAGTGTGAGTTTCAAAAGAGCTCACAGTTTGTCGGCAGAAATGCTTGGGAGTAATACAATTATACAGAACAATTATAGAAAAAACAGTGTGAAAGGGTTGCACGTACAGCCAGTGTCACTGAAAATCAAGCCGCACTGAGAATTAGACATTTTGAATAGGTTAACCTTTGCATGTGATTAATTTGACTTAAAATGTCACCGTGTGCAGTATTGCTGAGAGGCTTTTAAATAAGTGTCTGTTGCCAGGGCTTTTAAGAAAGTGCTTTACGGGGAAGAGGAGATCATGACTGAGAAAATAAGAACTCTCTGGCTGTTTTTTAAGGTTCCGCATTAAACTATGGGACGTGCTGCTTCCGCGGATCAGCTGCAAAATGCCAGCAAAGGCGGCGCTTCATGCGAGGCTCAGTGGAGCACAGCAGCCAGATGATGAAAGGCTTGATTCATACGGAGTGACAACAAATAGATTCTTTTCCAGCTACAGTTCTCTGAAGCTCCCCTTTGAGGACAAAGGACAAAACATTTTGAATGCCGCCATCCCGTATGACCCAAACTACCCTGTAAAAATGTTAAAAATCTCACGGACAAGGCATGACCATGTGAACAAAAAAACCAAAGACTACTACCGAGCTATAAAGCCTTTATAGAGGCTTTGGTATCAGCTGTGGAGCAACATATCTATTCCATATTTAGTAATTTGGTCTATTCAGAAGAGGCCTGATCCAATCTGTTCCACCCACAGAAAAGTAAGAGAAGGTTCACGGGATCAGGAGGAGACACAGCAGAGAGGAGGAGCTGAGGGGGCTCAAGAATGTACACTTTGGCTAGACAGCACCATCATCATGGCAGTTAAGGAATGAGACAATGGAAGATTCCTGCAGCCGAGCACTCAACGGAGGCGGGAGGGAACAGAAGAGGAAGGACACTGACCCATATCACGGTTTCAGAAGGTATTTGAAAACATGTCATTCTGCCTTAAGCTGCAATAGATTTGCTGCTGAGCCTACATTTATTTGCCTTCTTGGATGGTTTAGATAAGAAGGTCGATACCGCTCTTGTATTTGCACAATGAATATTAATCCACAGCGAGGATATGGTGAAGCTTAGTTCAATATGAGGACCAGAAGCAAGCAGAAACGGTTACCCTGATTCTGTCAAAAGGGTGAAAAGTCCGTCTTCCACCGCCTCTACAGACCTATCCTGGCCTAAAAGTTGCTAGGATACCAACAAAGACTCCAAGAAGTCACTCCAAGAAACGGTTCCACACATAACCCTTGTAAAATCACCACCTGTCATTTCGACACTGCGGTTTTTGCACAGATTTAACAAATGAAATCCGACGTGTTGTGAGCTTTAGAGGCTGCAGATTATCAAACAGTTGTTAAAGCGTCATCACTCCTCTCATCTCACTGTTGCTAAGAAAGTAAAGCTTATTTCCCAAAATGTCAAACTTTGAACTGTTTAACTCAAAAGATGTGTCTCCATGTCTAGAGTGGTGATGTGAAAATGCCATTAATCTAATGAAAACATGACTCGACTACACACCACAGTATAGCGGACCCCAAGCAGTCACTGAATCTTTCCAAGAAATGGATCCACACAATGCAAAGTCCCAACCTGTCATTTGTACACTTTGGTTTTTGCACTGATTAATCAAGTGAAATGTAACATGTTGTGAGCTTTAGAGGTGCTGGTTGCAGATTATCAAAAAGTTGCTAAAGCATCATAACCCCTCTCATCTCACTGTTGCTAAAAAAGTCAAGCATATTTGAGTTGAACGTGCATATTGGAGCATGTACAGGCCAGTTTGACTGCACTTCCTGGTTCACGATGAAGCGTCTCAATTCCAGGTGCCGTCATTTTCACGTCTTTAGACTTTTACAGAGCATTTTTTAAAGTAATTTTTTGGTCTTCATTATTTAGGACAGTGGATAGAGAGATAGGAAATGTGGGGGAATGACATGCAGTAAATGGCCATGAGCTGGATTCAACCCCATGACCATTGCATCAGGGACTATAGCCCTGTTAATGGGTCGCCCGCTCAGCCAGTTGAGCTATCTGGGTGCCCTTCCACAGCATTTTGATAACTTTTGAGCACCCATAGCCTGGTGTACATCCTGGCCAAATACGAGGTCTTTCGGGTTTACGTCCTTTCAGTTTATAGCTCGTGAAAATGTGCAAAAATTGGCCCGAAATTGGACAAAGCATTACACATAACTCAAAGCGGCTCATTTCCTGTTGAGTATCGGGCATTGGCGTCAATTACATTGTTGTGTGTCTTGATGAGTTACATATGCCTACCAAATTTCATAGCTGTAGGTGGATCGTACTGGTCGTAGTAATTGTTTGAGTAAATGAGCCATTTTAGCACACACGTGTGTATTTCCCCTAAAACATTACATTTTTCGCCAGTCCTGACGTGTGTGCAAATTTTCCTGTGTTTTCAAGTATTTTTAGGCCTTCATAAGTCCAGTTCAAAAGCTTGTAGACAAGCTTTCAGCTTTTTAACTCAAAGATGTGTCTCCATATATAGTGTAGTAATGTGAAAATGTTCTCTAATGAAAAACATGACTTGACTACACACCACAGGCAGCACTAAACGGTACAAGAACATCTCCAAATACAGTGCAGCCTTGCCATATCATACCTCATACTGTTTGTATTATCTGTCTTTTTCTTTTTCTTTTTTTACACATCAGATCACAAAGAGACACAATGCAACTCAGACTCATGATGTGCCGTTTCCTCAGACCCAGCATCACTACATCAGCATATCCCAACAAAAGAAATAGTTTGGCCACCGCTTCACTCATTACCCTTCTCTTAACTCTGGCTATTTCTCGCACAAGGAAAACAGAACCATGACAACTACCTCATCAGCCTCCAACCGTTTCATTAGTGTTTCAATTACCTGGGTGCTGACAGTTCGCGTCCCATCTGTGGCTTCCACCGTCAGGTTGTAATTTGATTTCTGCTCGGTGTCCAGGGGCCGCGCTACAATCAAGGTTCCACTGGCCTTGCCCACGTCAAAGCGGCTGTCATAATTACCACCTGTGG
Organism: Acanthochromis polyacanthus; assembly: GCF_021347895.1. NCBI lineage: Eukaryota > Metazoa > Chordata > Actinopteri > Pomacentridae > Acanthochromis > Acanthochromis polyacanthus. The sequence continues at coordinate 35,508,247 of NC_067115.1, read as the reverse complement.
AATAAATTTTTTGTGTGCACACAATAAGAAAAGAACAGATTAGAGACAAATCATCAATTCATTGTGCGCATGTAGCATGGCTGCACAAACAATAAACGGGGACCACTGAGATGGACACGTAAACATCAATTTTCTGCTCTGCTGATGTTGAAGATTATAATGAACAGACGCACTAATGCACCGTCACATTTGTGTCATTACAGATTTGTCATTTATCAAAAAAAAATATATAATAGCTAGTTCATGCAAATTAACTTCGACACCTATAGTATGGTTGCATAAGGGCCGAGATGAAGGTGTCACAACACAATACACAGTGAATGGAGGGATAAGTCGTACAACAATGGATGCATATTGGAGCTCCAATTCACACAAGCAGAGGAGGTTTTTTCAAGCCCTCATGAGACTCCTAATCAGGTCACAGGTTTAAGGGAGGAAATGTGGCACAACATCAATTCTGTGGCACAATACAAGTCAACCACAGCCAACAACAGGCAGCACCAACAGACAACGTAGGATGATCTCTTAATACAGCAGAGCCTATTAGGAGATCCCAGCAGCTACCTTCTGCTGTACAGTTGTGGTCACAAGCCATCTGAAGGATGTAAAACATCTCAGTATCCTCTATGCCGTCTTGCAAAAATCCAACCAAACAGAACATTCCAGAGAAAAGAGGAAAGCAGTAAAAGAGCACAGGGAAGAAGAGAAGAAAAGAGACGTGTCAGTCAGACATTGATTAGAGGGAAGAGAGGCTGGGAGGCAGGGAGAGGACGCAAACATTTCCAAAAGGAGTCTTTTGAAATCTTCTCATGCACATACTCTCTATTGTAAGTCAAAAAACACACATTTTAGGAGAGGAGGGATTATGTTTTAACACTTCAAAACACAGCTGGCAGTTAAAATTGGAAAGAAATATACTGCCTCACATGAAAAAAATCCTGAAAAGTACCAATATTTATTGATACTGACCCACTGATTCATGACACAATTCTGTTATCTCAACTGCTCTATAAAGGCAGAGAGCTGTAACTGCACAAGCAGTAAAACTAAGAAAGATGGCTTCAAGTTTTCAGACTGGCAAGTAAACTACAGAGAAGACAGAGCATATAATACTTTCATGTCAGGCCTGTTTAGAATGATTAAAGCTGCACAGCTGCCATAGAACCTACAAAAGATCTCTGGCTTTCAGGAGAAAGACGTTTCTAACTTTCTTTTTATTCTTTTGTTGATTTAATTTAGATTATTTACAGTCCAGTTAGTTGGATTTTCTTAGCTTGTCTCTGCCTGTCTATAATTACTGCACATAGTATATTGTTATCACCACACCAAATTAAATTAATTCGCATTGAGATAAAATGCTTAGATGGCATTTATAGCTACTTAGAATTTACACGAATTTACTAAACATTAAGTATTTATCAGCTGCAGCCTCATTTAATAACTGTGGAATAAAAAAAAAAGATTTATCAAGATGCTGGTTCACAAACATCAACAATTACACTTATGGAAAATGGCGGTTTTAGCTTCAGCTAATTACATTTGATTTGTGTCTTCTGCTGTACTTACCTCATGCAATTTCTACATGGTGCTTTTGCAAAATTATACATTTCAATGGCATGATACTTTTAATACAGTCAAACAAATTTTGGGCAAATAAAGAAGAATTTCACAAAATTTGACTTTCATAGAGTCTAATATAACATATATTTAATAACAAATGATTGTTATTAAGTACTGTTCCATTTGCCCAGGCGTAACAGACACAAAAACTTTGTTAGTTTTCTACCTACGAAGCAACACTACAACATTAAGCCTGTGTCCATGCACTTAGTGATAAATGTGCAAGTAATGAGACCGTACCTGTGATTTCAAACCACACGGGAACATCAGATGATTCGGTGGCGACAACGCCCACCATGTGAGCCACGGGGTCGCTTTCCATTACAGAAAAGGTGAAGGGGGACTCCTCAAAAAGCAGGGGAGCTGCATCGGCTGGCACCTCTGGCTTGGGAATCCACTCGATGTGCAGACGACAAGAGGAGGATTTCTGAGGACGTCCATTGTCGACGGCTTTAATCTGAGAGAGCGACATGGAATGAGAGTTTGGTACCAACGCTTATGTTGCAAATGAGTTTTCGAACGACTCTCTAACTGATCATCTCCACGAAACTCTTCAAAAGTAAACTGTAAAAGCATTGCCGCACCCTGACTCGTCTGCATTGGCAGGAATTCTGAACAACAAAATGCCTTTTGTGTGGTGTTCTTTTGTGATTCAGCCGTTTGTAAGGACTTTAGTGTGCCGCACTGTAAACCGCGTTGAGCAGCGTCTTTTGGCAGCAGGAAACACAACTTTTGGAAACATAAATCTGGAGAAAAATAATTTCAAAGTCAAGAAAATTTAGCGTTAAGTATCAACCACTAATGTATCACAGCAATGTTGACAGCCAACCACGATGACTAAATGGAGTTAAAATCCTTTGCCTCACAGGTGGAGGATTGACAGATAGCATTGATTTTCACACACATCACACATTTATTTCCCAGTTACCCTAAGCAACCCTTCAACAAAACAACATGCATAATGCTGTAGCACTGAAAATAAAATTTAAAAAACTAAATTGTAGTGTCGTGTCAATTTGGCTCAAGAATCACAGCAGCAAGATGAAAACAATTTTTAAAAAAAAAGCAAATATACAGTGCATCCAGAAAGTATTCACAGCGTTTCACTTTTTCCACATTTTGTTATGTTACAGCCTTATTCCAAATCGGATTCAATTATTTTTTTCCCTTAAAATTCTACACATAACACCCCATAATGACAAAATGAAAAAAGTTTTTTTGAGAGTCTTGCAAATTTATTAAAAATAAAAAACAAAGAAATTACATGTACATAAGTATTCACAGCCTTTGCCATGAAGCTCTAAATTGAGCTCATGTGCATCCTGTTTCCACTGATCATCCTTGAGACGCTTCTACTGCTTAATTGGAGTCCACCTGTGGCAAATTCAGTTGATTGGACATGATTTGGAAAGGCACACACCTGTCTATATAAGGTTCCACAGTTGGCAGTGCATGTCAGAGCATAAACCAAGCATGAAGTCAAAGGAATTGTCTGTAGACCTCCGAAACAGGATTGTGACGAGGCACAAGTCTGGGGAAGGGTACAGAAAAATTTCTGCTGCTTTGAAGGTCCCAATGAGCACGGTGGCCTCCATCATCCGTAAATGGAAGACATTTGGAACCACCAGGACTCTTCCTAGAGCCGGCCGGCCATCTAAACTGAGCAATCGGGGGAGAAGGGCCTTAGTCAGAGAGGTGACTAAGAACCCCATGGTCACTTTGTCAGAGCTCCAGCGTTCCTCTGTGGAGAGAGGAGAACCTTCCAGAAGGACAACCATCTCTGCAGCAATCCACAAATCAGGCCTGTTTGGTAGAGTGGCCAGACGGAAGCCACTTCTTAGTAAAAGGCACATGGCAGCCCGCCTGGAGTTTGCCAAAAGGCACCTGAAGGACTCTCAGACCATCAGCAAAAAAATTCTCTGGTCTGATGAGACAAAGATTGAACTCTTTGGTGTGAATGCTAGGCGTTTTGTTTGGAGGAAACCAGGCACTGCTCATCACCAGGCCAATACCATCCCTACAGTGAAGCATGGTGGCGGTAGCATCATGCTGTGGGGATGTTTTTCAGCAGCAGGAACTGGGAAACTAGTCAAGATAGAGGGGAAGATGAATGCAGCAATGTACAGAGACATCCTGGATGAAAACCTGCTCCAGAGCGCTCTTGACCTCAAACTGGGGCGGCGGTTCATCTTTCAGCAGGACAACGACCCTAAGCACACAGCCAAGATAGCAAAGAAGTGGCTTCAGGACAACTCTGTGAATGTCCTTGAGTGGCCCAGCCAGAGCCCGGACTTGAATCCAATTGAGCATCTCTGGAGAGATCTGAAAATGGCTGTGCACCGGCGCTCCCCATCCAACTTGATGGAGCTTGAGAGGTGTTGCAAAGAGGAATGGGCAAAACTGCCCAAAGATAGGTGTGCCAAGCTTGTGGCATCATATTCAAAAAGACTTGAGGCTGTAATTGCTGCCAAAGGTGCATCAACAAAGTATTAAGCAAAGGCTGTGAATACTTATGTACATGTGGTCTCTTAGTTTTTTATTTTTAATAAATTTTCAAGAATCTCAAAAAAACTTTTTTCATGTTGTCATTATGGGGTGTTGTGTGTAGAATTTTAAGGGAAAAAATGAATTGAATCCGATTTGGTATAAGACTGTAACATAACAAAATGTGGAAAAGGTAACGCGCTGTGAATACTTTCCGGATGCACTGTACATAGTTGTTAACTGTTTTTTGCAATATGCGCCCTAAAGTATGAAGTTTCTGCAAATGATTTTAGTCCATACTTGTAATCTAAGATGACACACAGTTTCTCTTACAAACATTTTCAGTGTATTTTTAAACACAAAAACTGGGAGAACGGAGAACCAAGGGAGACAGTAAACTTGAGAGGATGAGGAGAATGAAAGAGTAAAACAGCAAACAAGCATCTGTTGTAAAAAAATGTACTGCTCACTGAGAGAGAGTGAGGGCAGCGTGAAGCTCAGGGATTCAGTACTCACTGTGAGGATGTCGTATTCTCCAGCAGAGGAGAACTTCTTGGAAGACACCAGGCCGGTCTTGGGCTCGATGAAGAACTTTCCGTGTTCGTCTCCTTCCTCAATGCTGTAAGAGATCTCGGCGTTTGGTCCCTCGTCGCGGTCCGATGCGATCACCCGATACACCGGGTCTCTCTTCGCGGCTCGCTCTCTCTCAGGCCTCTCCCGCTCGGGGAGTTGGATCTTGTAGATTTTCTCCAGGAACAGTGGCCTGTTGTCATTCTCATCCAGGACCTGAACGATGACACGCACGGTGGTGGATTTAGCCGGAACGCCGTGGTCCGTGATGGTGATCTGAGGACACAGAATTACGACCGTGAATTACACCGATCAGACACATGAAGTCAATAACATTGACCATATTGGTACTATGTGGTGTTCTGCTGGAAAACTTTGGATGTTGGCGTCTGTGTTGATGAGACTTTGACACCCAACTAAGCATTGTGCCAGAACAAACACATTTCCTCATGCAAATGGAAATCTCAAGTGTCACTGGCCTACCCCTTCAGGAAAATGTACCCCACCACATCGCAAAAACATCAAACAATCAAGAACATCTCGAGGAACATGACAATCACCCAAGACATTGATCTGACCCCCAAACTTCCTGGACTCCATTCTGATCAAACATCAACAGGATGCAGTGGAACAGAGGCCCCACTGCACAACCCAGAGCTGGTAGTTGGTAGTCAACTTTCAATCGTGTTCAATAACAGCAACAAAGATTAAAGATGGTGGTGCGCAGCAGTGCAGCAGCTTCTTGAACAGCCGGGTCGAAGCCCACATTTAGTGATTCAAGGGCCAATTCTAGGGCCTATTTATGTCACAGCACAGTTTCATTTACAACCCAGTTAACCGCATTTTCCACACATGGCTATTTATCTGTTTACTCTTGGTAAATAGCTATGTATATAGTTTTTACAGTGCTTTGTAATTTCGATTCTTTTCATTTACTTGTTTCTATGGCTTACAACTGGGACTGATTTCATGTCATGGTATGTCAATAAAGATCCTTGAATCCTTGACTCCTAACTCTTATCTCTTCAACTCACAATGCCCCTTTTGTTTTCCTTTACCTTCGTAGTTCTGCAATCAGATGCAGTGAATAATGTCAGCGATATTACTGAACATCATGTACAACTATCCTGGGAGCTTTTTATCAAGATCAAGACACTGTGTTAAAAATCCATCACGCCAGAGCCAAAAATTACTCAAAAAAAGATGAAAAAGGGAAGCGTGTTCTTTTCCCTTCATCATCCTTTCATTCTGCTCTTCTGTCAGTGAGTTAGCGCGGCCAAAATTAAAGACAATTTCCCATGAGATTTGCTGTCAAGAGGTCTTTTCTAAAACACATTTTTTCACTTAAAAACACAAATACAGAACTGTACCAGTCTACTCTGCATCCTGCTATTGATGTAGATAGGTTAGCGTAACATTCAAGTCAAATTGTCATAAAAGTAGCCCAAAGAGCTAATTAAGTGAGTAAAAAAACACTAATGTTGAAATAAAGAACAATAACCTGTACAATAAATGCAAATATTTGAATCTGCAGCAGAAAAATACAGGAATAATTAGATTACATGTATGGGAAACAAGAGACAGAGCAAGGTCATGACTTGAATAACAGTTTGATCTTTGTTGTGCAGATATAAACATGTTTAGATTACTAATTAAGCAGTGATTAACACGACATTTTGTATTTTCAATACTGGAGCCACTGTTTCCTCTGGAGAGCTACAGCATAGAGTTGACGAATTTGGGCAATTTGTTTCATCTGAAAATTTCCTTGATCTGAAAAAAGAAATATATTTGCCTGTGATCACGATAACAGCAGCTCGTATGGCTGGGAAACGAACAACCCACCACAGCTAATTATTTTTAATTAGCTGCACCTATTCATTCCACCGGCACCAGCTGCACCGACTCAGCTGCTCCGTGTCAAGCTTACACACAAAGATTTGAACTGCTAATAAACATTAGGACTTAATGCGCTCAACTAAGGGCCGCAGGCCTTTTTTTAAACTGCAGAAGTACTCACAATAAAAGACAGTGTCAAACAACTGCATCACTAATGGGGCTTTAATTTAAGTCATGACATTGAGTGTTACTGGTGGCATGCTGGGACTCTGTAATTTGTGCCACGATTTAACACGTCGCGTTGGAGTGCACATTCTAAGGAGCTTAATCTCAAAGGAAAGAGCCACAGGCCGACCTAAACAAACAAAAATTTTATTGTGTCCCAGAAAAATGAGCTCAAGGGTGGCGCGTGTGATCGCTGGAAGAGATGTTGAGCGTCTCTAGCTTCAAAAAATACTGTAGAAGGGCAGAACAAATGTCACAGCCATTTAAAACCATCTGCTAAGTACTTCACTAAAAACAGCAAGGGAGTCCAGGGCCATTTGGAAGCATAGTTTCAATTACAAAAGTAATGTGTTTTTGTTTTTCCTCGCGGTGTGTGCAGCTGCCCGTGCTTTTCACATGAGCAGAATTAATTAAATGGGATGACAAGAAACCTGAGAGTGAATGCCTCTCCGAGGAATGATATCCTGTGCCGCGTAATGGAGATATTCATTATGATCACATGAGTTGTTTGGCTGCCTGATATCCCTTATTGTAAAATACTTTAAAGAGTTTCTTTGCTTATGTTCGGCGTCACATTGAGTGCTTAAATGTAGTATAGTGTAGCTACCCAGCTATCCATCACTATGTGAATCTTTTTGGAACATTTTCATCAAAAGCCTTTGTGTGATAACTGGGCGAAGCACACAAAGGACAGTGAAGTTACACCAGAGGGAGAGTGTCACTGCTGCACTGCTGTAAAGCTACAAACTGAGAAAACCCATTATCCTCTGATTATCTACGTACTGTAAGACTTTTAGATGCATCTAACTGACCAAATGTGAGCAATGTGGTAATAATGTTTTCAAAATGACATGAGAAAAATAAAATGTGTAAAAGTTAGTAAGTTAGCAACTCTAAGCAGTGCTGTATTAGATATATTTTACTCTGCCAACTAACTAGCTAGCTGTACATGCTCCAATCTGCCTCAAACTTTACATGTTTGATGAGAGTCCTGCCCTGATTACATCCAAATGCTAAAATCCATTCACAGTCATAGCGCCACCTGCTGGCCACAGGATATCATGTGTTTTACACATTGTTGTCTGATTCAATCTGGCCCATATTTCATTTACCGGACAAGACTCCAGGTCTTAAGACATCAGCATTCAAAAATGTTATTGTAATCATAGCGTCACCTATTGGTAACAGGAAGTTATCGGCATTATATCTGCACGTACCATTGCAAGAAACTTTGTGATGTAATCCTTGAAATAGGTCAGCTGAGTCTACACCAAACCTCGACATGTGTGGGTGTGTGAGGACCCGTTCAACGCTGATTGCAGCTTTAATTTTGTTTGTCTCTCATACTTGTCTCTATATTTAGAAAATCTTTCATACCATCAGCAGTCAGGCTATTCAATTCAAAATTAAACAGATAAGAACCCTGACAACTGAATTTCCCTTCGGGGATGAATAAAGTGATTCTATTCTATTCTATTCTATTCTACTTAATGGACTTATTATTATTATTAACCTTTATTTAACCAGGAGAATGCCACTGAGATTAACAACCTCTTTTTCAAGGGAGTCCTGGCCAGGACAAGTAGCAAAAGTTACACAGTTAAAACACAATTAAAACAGTAGCAAAAATCATATAAAGGAAAGATTAAATTAACTAGCTACTTATGAAAAACAAGTGCATGTTGTGGAGTTGGCTCCAAGAACTCGCACTCGAACTTCACTTAAGAGAAGCTGATGGTGCACAGTAGTTATAAAAGCAGTCACAGTTTTATAGGTATAAAAAAAATTTCAAGCTTACATAGAACAACTAACTCTTTTTCCAGCTATTATCAAATGTGCATAATAATGCCTACTGTAGTATCTTTTGAGGAATTCAGCAACTTTATTTGAGCCTTAGGAAACAGATAAACTTCCCAAACGAACAGGCACCAAGGCTAGACTTTGTATCACAGCACGTGTATGCAACAGCAAATACAAAGAACAACTGTATGATTCTACTACTCCACTCTCATGTTCATGTTTTAATCTTCCATCAGTCTAATTTTCCCAGTCCTTAAGCTGGATTTACGCTACGTCCAAACTGCATGCTGTCAGGATCCCACTCTGACGCTCCAACAAACACACCCTCTGGTGATTAAACAGCGCTGCAGTAACAACAGAGGAGCTGGGCATTGTCTGAAAATGTGCCGCTTTTAACTGACAGGCTTTTGAAAAATGCACTGTGCTGATTTGTCAGTATTTGTTTGACATTTAATTCACATACCTATTAATCAGAGGAAAGTGGACTGGGCAGGATCTAATATTTTTAGGTCAGACTGCACGCTGGGATCGGCTCCAGGCAACAGATGCGAACAGTCCATTCACCTCTGCTCTTACGTTACAATGTGCTCTCTACACTCCCAGGCCTGAATCCTCAGCATGTCCTGGCATGTCCCACTTTTGCTATTCACCCACCCCCTCCTTCCACGGACTAAGGCCTCTCTGATCCTGCCGCTAGAGCCCACACTCAGCCCATCAGGAGCAGCTTTGCCTTTTCTCAAATTCCCCCCACTGCCTTTCTGCTTTTAGCTCTCTGTCTTTCACACACAGGCACACGACAGCTACCAACCCCCATCCATCTCATCATAAAAGCTGAAGGCCCCCCCTGTGCTCCCTCCACCTCTTTCTTGGCATTTGCTGCAAACAATGCTGACACAGCCCCCACCCTAATTGCTCCACATGTTCCACATGGCCCCACATGTTTCGCTTCTTCTCCCGCAACAAGCTCGCACAACAACTTCAGCACAAGTTAGGACCTCAATTTGATCTGCTCTGCTTGTGCCAAAGTGCCAGATTGCGGACTTTAAGGATCGGTGCATCTCGGCGACTGTGCAGCCCAAAAAAGAGCTTCCTGCTGAAATCCCAACAACCTGTGACCAACACAAACGTCTTAAGTTGCCATGGCTGCACACTTCTTTTAAGGCTGTGTTCACTCACTGGCTTTCTAAAAACTTGCTGTCTACTGTCTCTCCAATTCATATTCAAATGAAAAAAAATAATGTCCAAAAAACATTTTTAATTAGTTACTTTCCTGGAAATTTCTGTCTCTTTATGCGGCGCAATTTAAGTGCCTGATTAGAGCTCAGTAATAAACATTACAAAGAAAAGCAGAAATCCCAGCATGAAGAGAATAGGAGTGTTGGATTTGGCTTAACATTAAAGCCTAGAATACTTTGAGCTGAGTGTTTAATGTGCTTATTAAATTTCAGTCTGGAGGCATTTTGTCAAATGAGAAAAATGAAGAATATTCACCAACTCCACTTAGGAGGGAATTGTTGTTTTTCACAGACACAAAGAGCATCAGAAGCCAAATCCAACTTTGTAATTCAACAACTTTTACCCACATGTTGGAAGGAGCAATCCCAGTTCTACAGCAAACCCCCCTGAAATGTTATATTCTTCCTAAATTGAACACATACGGGACAAAATATTTTCTCTTACATTCAGTGTCACTCATCAGCCCGGCATTTCCCTGTAGGAACACGGTCCTCCCTTATTTCCTATTTTTATCCCTATCATATACTCCCAGTCCTGTAATGCAATTAGTGCAGTGGAATGTACAATCAGAGTATGAAATACGACGCTGCTCTGGCACCAGATGCACCAGCATTAACTGTCACCCAGAGATCACTGAATTGTGTAGCTTCTAACAATAATTAAAAGGCGTCCAATCTGCTCCCCGTCAGCACCGGAAACACAATTAAAACAGCTATTATCAAGCCCGCTGCTGTGGCGAGAGAGAGGGAGTGAAGCATCAGAGAGGCGCATAGCCAAGCTCAATTACAACCCGCAAGTTTAGACGTCGGCCTGTTGGTTTGACAGCAGCTTCCTGTCCCAGCTTGCTCCATCCACAAGACGGAACAGTGGGAAAGAACAAAGGAACATTTACCAGGATCTCCCACACGCCTCCCATCTCTCCCTCCTACCCCATCCGGAAATCGTTTCAAGGAGAAATTATTCCGAAACGACCTTTCTCGCATACACAAGAAGACACTTCTTGTTGGCAACATGTGGCACCGGGCCAAGTCGGCTGGAATGCCCGACCTCAGAAATGGAATATTCCCGGTCTCGCAGTTCAATTTTTGAAAAGTTTTTTTGACCGGAGGAAGTGTTGGCATTGAACGTTCGTGTTGAATGTTTCTGTAGAGCAGAAAATCCACCAAAATACAGCAGCTCACCTCGAGAATGTGCTCGTCCTGCTGCTCTCTGTCCAGTCTCCTGGATGTGGTTGTAACCAGACCTGTGGAGGACAATCAGTATGAATAAAAATCAGACACAAACACATTAAGAATCACTCAAGTGCAGTCCCTTTTACGCTGCTCCCTTTATTAAAAAACAAACAAACATTTTTTTACTAAAGCAATCATAAAATAACAAACTAAGAACGACTGAAAATGTCACCAGACTCAGTTACTGCGAATTACTAGTAAAGCTGGATAAGCATATGTGCCACTCAGTTAATAAAAAGATTTTGCACTGTGCATGCTTCAGGTGCTGTACAGTTTTAACCATTTTATGGTAAAAAAATAATAATAATAATTAATTAAAAAATATATATTGTATATTCTGTTATTTTATTCTATATTATTTTCTATATTTATTTTATCTATTTTTTTATCTATTTTTCTTTATCATTTCACTTTATCGTATTTCATTTTAGATTTAATTGTATTTTATTTTACCTTCACTTTTTACCCGAATAGTCTGTATGGTCTTATTGTTTACTCTTTCAGTGATTTTACTTTTATTTTATTTTATATTTTATTTTATTTTGCCTTCACTTTATACCCAAATAGTCTGTGTGTTCTTACTGTTCACCCCTTTATTGAATATATTAATTTCCCTTAAAGGATTAATAAAGTCTGGATCTAAGTCAAAAGAAAAGTCTATTTTTCATTCATAGAATACTCTGCTCAGCATATATCTTGGCCAACCAAATATACAAGATCTTCATCTACATCAGCCCCTCCACAGTAAACCAGCTTTCTTTAATCGTCACATATTTAAAGACAAAAAGCACACACTTTCTAGCAAACATCAAGACATACAAAGCAAAGAAACAAGATTTGATTGAGACTAAAACCATCCGGCCCTCACTGTTGGGTGACATAACCTGAACCTGCCGGTTATCTCATCAGTCAGCCGCGAGTTAAGGATCTGGAGGAGCGCTCCTCCTGTGGTCCTTCCTTTTTCTGGTCTCCACAGTTGCCAGACAGCCCACCATACTGCCTTACATATGTGAAATATCACAAAGATCTGCAAATAGTGCCCAAACAGCAGCATAGCCTCGACACCCTACTTTTAGTTTTTCCACAAGCTGAATAAATAGACAGCCAGTCAGACATCACCCGCAGCTCCGAGCACTTTTAGTAACAGAGAAAAAGAAAACTTCAGAAAAGGCCCTCCTGCTAGCTGGAGTGTTGCAAATGTCTTCCTGAGCTCTATCACTCAGTTTACTGGTGTCGTGTGACATCAATCACGCAGGGGGAACTTCGTTAAGCCGGGCTTCGACAAGAGTAAAAATAAAACGAGCTGAAGACTTGAGTTTTTGGCTAATCTGATTTTGATTCAAATTCACAAACAAGGGAAGAAAAGAGCAGGAAAGAGGAGGGGGAGGGCGCCGCTACATTATAGGCAGCATTCTGTTCTCACTCCCAGTGTAATTGCAACTTTGCAGAGACACTGAGTGTAGAGTAGAGATGCCAACTTTAACCGCACCAGAGCTGTCTCCTTGCCACACTGTGCCTGATTAGCATAAAGCAAAGGATTTCCGAAACCCAAAGCCATCAATGGCACATATGCCTGCAGCAAGAATAGCCGGCCACAACTTTCAGGTCCTGAAATAGCCTCCAGAGCGCCGAGATGGAGGCACTTTTGCTCCCTCGGTTTTATCCACTTCTTCCTAGGACTTTAGTTAATCTTCAGAGTGAGCTGCGAAAATTTCAGTCTGCTGATATTTGATCAGAAAAAAAAAAACACATTTCCTGAAGGTGTTCTTTTTTTTTTGCTTACCCAACACGACTGCATGCTGATGAGCAACCGATTTCCATTTCACACTAATATGAAACAGTCGGCAAGTCTCAATTAAAACAAAACGTGCCTCCATCTCCCCCTCCAACCCGCTGAATGCATTCCTACGCCGACAACACAAATGAAGTCTGCAGGGATTACTTATGCCGTGCAGCGTGACGTCTGCAAAACTTGATCAGCGTGTGCGAGCCGTGCGTTACTATCGTCAAAACTAATAGTTCTGCTGTGCCACATCAGAACAGGCTAATTATTCATGTGCTTCGGCGAGGCCTCAGATGACGGATGGTAATGTGTTTAAGCTCCCCAGCGAGCAGCGTTTGGATAACTCTTCTCTCTGAGCAAGTATTCTGCAGCAGACGACATAAACCACACAGTGTAGCCGTCTTGGTTTCTAATTTCACTGCAAATCATCCGCCCAATCAAAACTGGGAAAGGTATCAGAACAGATATGTTCCTTGTAATGTAAACTCTATACTCTGTCCGTTGCTTGTGTGCAGCAACAAAAACAACATTAGCAAAGCCAATCAAATCACAACACAACTGGCCTTCATCCCGAGCCCACTCTGGAAAGCACAAATTTGGTTTTCTGCTCTGCTTCGCAAAGAGGAATTTCTGTTTCACAAACATATTTTACACCCAAATGCTGCAGTGGTAGGCACACTGGAAAATGAGTTGATGACACAGGATAGCACATCAGTGGTTTCTTTTGTCTTCTGTTTGTTTATGTTCAAAGATTGTGCATATTTTGCTTTAGATATAATCTCTCTCTACTTCTACTGACATCTGCTAGAATATAGGGATGGGAAATGTGTTTAAAAGGACAGAAAGAAACAAGAAATTTAATTGTGGGTATTTGCTAAAGTAAAAATAACAACAGCTGCAGCTCCAAGCAACCCACAGACAGTCAGAGTGTTTTATATGAACTGTGCCCTGCTGAAGCTTCACTGCTCAGAGACACGATCGACAAAGTTTTTGGGAAGGTACCCTTCTAGACACAGGGTGCCGACCTCCTCACAGCACGGCCACTACAATTCCAGCCAACATGCAGAACTACAACAGCACCAGTCTGTCACATCACATCGTCACAACTGTCATTAATCCATCTGTTAGTGGCACGTTCCTTTAACAATCACGTAAAGACTGTTCCACGTCAGTGAGTACTCTTGCAACAAATATTATTGTCATTATCAATCATTTTGTCATTTAATTCATTAATTATTGCTCGACCAAGTAACGTGGGTGGAGTTATGTAACAATCGGCATACATTTGTTGGTCTGTCTGTGTGTCTATCTGTTCACAACATTATTCATAAACGGACGAATGGATTTGGATGAAATTCTCAGAGAAGGTCAGAAATGACACAAGGACCAACTGATTAGATTTTGGCAGTGATGCAGCTTATAGTCTGGATCCATGAACTTGCTAAAGATTTTTGTATCATTGCATGATGGCGGCACGGTGTCACTGTAACCATGACAACAAGTGAACACTACATCAGCTGCCTGCTGATGATCACATGAATGCGATCCTACTACAAATCGACCTCTGCGGACTTATTGGGACTTACCCATCGGAAATGATACAGGGACCGATTGTGATTTCTGATGATCAATAACTAATTAAACAAATGTTGCATTTCAAAAATATATGTATTTTGAAAAATGCTGTATTTCTGACAATGCCATATGGAGGAATGAACAGCCTTGGCAGAGTACTGCGCTGACCACTTTTCAAGCTTGGTCTATATGAGGATGGAAATTCTGATAAATTTGTGACATCTTCAAATGTAGACGGCATGCTCAAAAATTCAAAGACAAAAGACATTGAATTTCCTATTACAAAGGACAAAGCAGTAAATATTCACACTAGAGATGCAAATACAGCAACAGATATTTTTTTCAAGTTAAATTACTTTAAACAACATTTTTTCTGTCAAAATAGTTGCTAATTTCTGTTGATAAAGCTGTTGATTTGATGCATTCAGAAAACTAATTATTATATAATATGCCTTTATTTTTCACAAATATATTATAGCACGGACTGCACAGTGCTGTTGTGGTTAGCACTTTCGCCTTGCAGCAAGAAGATCCCCGGTTCAAATCCCGGGGTGGGCCTGGGATCTTTCTGCATGGAGTTTACATGTTCTCCCTGTGCATGCGTGGGTTTACTCCGGGCACTCCGGCTTCCTCCCACAGTCCAAAAATATGCTGAGGTTAATTGATTATTCTAAATCGCCCGTAGATGTGAATGCGAGAGTGATTGTCTGTCTGTATATGTAGCCCTGAGACAGACAGGTGACCTGTCCAGGGTGTCCCCTGACTTCGCCCGAGTCAGCTGGGATAGACTCCAGCACCCCCCGTGACCCTAGTGAGGATAAAGCGGTGTATAGAGAGTGGATGGATGGACATTACAGCACTGTGAAATGTTGCTTTTTGCTTATCCCAACCTGGGTCAGAATGCAGGGTCACCCATAGCACAGCGCCCCTGTAGCAGGAAGAATAAAGGCCCTTGCTCAAGGGTTCAACAGTGACTGCATTGGGATTTAAACCACTGACCTTCTGATCAGTAATCCGGAGACTTAACCGTTGCCCGTAACACAATTAGCCAACATGTTCAATTAGTTCAACAGATAACATTGAAAGGAATGCTTATACATTCTTAATCATCAATTTCTGAAATATGGTCTAATTTCTGTTGGTAAAGCATTCGGTGAATTCAGCTCTACAATACTCAGACAGGAGGTTTTGCCTCTGAAATGGTTCTAACACAAGCTAAACTTTCTGACATTTTTAAAGTTCACGTATTTTGGATTTTTGATGGAGCATGAAACCAACATCTGAAATACAAAAAAACATGTTGCATCTGCTGTGGATGAGTAAAGCTATTCTGAAGCATGCTGTTTTGCGGTTTAAAATGCTTTTGTTTGCTTCTGTTCCGTTTGCGTCTGACACGCTGCCAGCTCGCTGCCAGACTTTGGACTATGGGACTCGCCGCCCACTCCAATACCCGAGCGCTGACATCACTGTCAGAAAACAACCACTTTTTTCCAAAAAAAAAATCCAAACTTTCAAACATTTCAAATCTGTTTCAGCTCATCCCACAGGGCTACACACTAACCAGGAATGGTCCTTTTATGCAGGACTTCGCTGGCTCGAGTGCTCAAGTCAATAAAGGTGCATACTTCGCTACCTAAATGTTAAGAAACTGTAAAATGATTGGTTAGTGAGCCAAAGCTGACCATTAAAGTCTGCACTTCCAATCCGCAGCCTTTGTAACAACACACACAGATCCATCCTCCAGCCTGGGTCGAGCTGGGCCGCCAGTA